>NW_027189152.1:2344710-2369770 GCF_040958095.1 Procambarus clarkii | reverse complement strand
TAAAATGCTTGTGTGCTTTGGCAAAATTAAAGTAATTACAGTGAATTCTTGACTAACATATTCATGCAGTAATGTTTAATATTCTGAGGAACATTTAAGTGATAATTACATTTATTCAGTAAAAATGGCAAATATACCTCAGTTTCCTGCATTTGATCCTGACTGTGACCAGACAAACCTGTCACAGAGGTGGGTCAAATGGCTTAAAAGGTTTGAAAATTTGTTGATAGTTTCTGACATCAAAAGTGCTGAAAGAAAGCGTGCCTTTCTACTTCATTATGCAGATGATAGAGTTTGTGACATCTTTGACACACTGAAAGACACTGGTGGTGCCAAAGATTATGACACTGCCAAAGCCAAACTAACAGAGCATTTCAAACCAAGGCAAAATACTGCAATGGAAATTATGCATTTCAGGAGAGCAAAACAACTCTCTAATGAAACTGTGGATCAATACCACACACGTCTGCAGGGTTTAGCAGCCCATTGTGAGTTTCCTGATGTTGACAAAGAAATCAAACAGCAAATAATTGAAACATGCACATCTACACGTTTCCGTCGAAGAGCTCTAGAACTTGTTGATGATGAAAGTTCTCTTACCAAGATACTGGATATTGCTCGTCGAATGGAAGATGCTGCACGTGATGCTCGTGTCATGGAGTGCAGTGCCAACAACGGTTCTGCCACTGTTACTAACAGTGATGAGGTATGTAAGGTTCAGGGAGGACATCGTAATCAAAGAAGATATGCCAAACCTAACAGTAAATTTAGCCGAGAACCACGTCACAACTGGGGTCAAGGAACAAGCAGTCACAACGACCCACATCAGAGGGTGTCAACAATAAATGTTACAATTGTGGAGGAGACTACCCACACCAAGATAATGTTTGTCCTGCTCAAGGTAAGAAGTGCTATGAGTGTGGAAAACTAGGTCATTTTGGTGCTAGGTGTCGTTCTGCACTAAAGAAACCACAGTCAATGAATAAAAGCACTGTACGAGGATCAGGTCATAGGGGTCGAGGTGGTAAACACAATATTGCACCTCATATCCAGAATGTTAATATATACAAGACAACATTTCATTACAACCAGTCTCAGATGACAGTGAATGTGATTATACTTATGGAGTACAAGCAATCACAGAATGGAATGATCTTCCAAACAACCCAGAGACATGTGTATACATTGCTGGTATTTGTCTCAAAGTTCTCATTGACACTGGATCAACATTGACACCATTGCTGAGTGCCACTATGAGAAATTTAAAAAACAGTTCCCAAAGCTTGAGAACTATAATGGCAAAGCCACTGCCTATGCTTCAAAGGTAGCCTTGCCAGTGATTGGAACTTTCACTGCAGAGATTAAGTCAAAGAATGCAATGCTCATTACTACATTCCATGTTGTTAGGAATGCAAAGGAGTCTTTACTCAGTTACAAGACTTCAACCAAATTGGGGCTACTTCAGCTTTCTAATGCTGTAGCAGTGGAATCTGCAAACAATGTTGATGCTATTGTTGCTGAATTTTCTGATCAATTTAAATCCATAGGTTGTTATACTGATAGCAAAGTACATCTGCATATCAACCCAGATGTAATTCCAGTTGCCCAACCACATCGCCGACAACCATTCCATACTCGCAAGAAAGTCGATGCCGAACTGGATAGGCTGATGGAACTAGATATCATTGAACCAGTAACAGGCCCAACACCATGGGTAAGCCCAATTGTCACTCCACCAAAGCCGAAGAATCCAGATGAGATACGCATTTGTGTGGACATGCGTGTTCCCAACAAGGCAATAATGCGTGAACGCCATCCTACACTGACTGTAGATGATATGATCTACCGCTTGAATGGTGCAACTGTATTCAGCAAGTTAGATTTAAACAAGGGCTATCATCAGCTTGAACTTGATGATGAGAGTCGCTTCATCACAACGTTTACGACACATCGAGGTCTGTATAGGTACAAGCGCCTGAGTTTTGGTATCAACAGTCCTGCCGAGGTATTCCAGCACATCATCAGCCAGGTATTGCAAGACATACCTAATGCTGACAACATGTCTGATGACATCATTGTTTATGGCCGTACCCAAGCTGAACACGACAAAGCTCTTCGTGCAACATTGCAACGCTTACGAGAAAAGAATCTGACGTTAAGCCGAGCAAAGTGTGAGTTCAATCAACATAAAATTGAATTCTTTGGACATGTACTTAGTGACAAAGGTCTGTCTCCAGATCCTAAGAAAGTTGCAGATATCAAGAATGCTGCACGTCCTTCAACGTCCACTGAGTACATAGTTTTCTGGGAATGGCAAACTACTGTTCTCGCTTCATTCCCGATTTTGCTACCATTACGAAGCCTCTACGTGAGCTCCTGAAGAAAAACGCATCATGGTACTGGAGCGATATCGAGCAAAATGCATTTGATGCTGTGAAAGATGCACTAGTAGAGAATGCGACTGCTGCATACTTTGATCCATCAATGGACACTGAGTTAACAGTGGATGCTAGTCCTGTTGGATTAGGTGCTGTTTTAGCCCAACACAAACCTGGTCAACCAGATTCCAGAGTAGTAATTGCCTACGCCAGCCGTTCTCTCACAGATGTTGAGCAACGATACAGTCAGACAGAGAAGGAAGCTCTTGCTCTTGTATGGGGCTGTGAACACTTCAATGTGTATCTGCTTGGTGCACCCTTCACCACGATAGTCACTGACCACAAACCGTTGGAGACCATCTTCAATAATCCAAAGTCCAAACCACCAGCTCGCATTGAGAGATGGGCTCTTCGTCTGCAACCATACAACTTTACGGTGAAATACAAGCCGGGTGCAGGCAATCCCGCTGATTACATCAGTCGACATCCTGCCAACAGTTTCACCATCACCAAGCATCAGCAAGTTGCCGAAGAATATGTACACTCTGTAACCTGTGATGCAGTCCCTAAGGCTCTTACTCTTGATGAAATCCGTACTGCAACCCTAGAGGACCCAACTCTGCAAGCAACAGTGGATGCATTGACTAAGAAAAAGTTTCCACATCCCACCCTCAGGAGTTGACCAAGATGCATTCAAAGCACTTGAACGCATCCAGACAGAATTAAGTGTTACGCAACAACGCGACACCGTGCTGCGAGGTACTCGTATCGTGATTCCAGCTGTTCTCCAGCAACGTGCTCTGAAGCTTGCACATCAAGGACACCAAGGTCTTGTTAGGACCAAACAGCTGCTACGAGAAAAGGTGTGGTTTCCTGGCATTGATCGTCAAGCAAAGATATGCATGATGCCTGTGCCCCTTGCCAAGCTGCAGTGGATACTTCAAGACCAACACCTCTACAACCTTCACCACTACCTGCTGCACCATGGACGGAAGTATCGATGGACTTCTGCGGACCGCTACCAACTGGAGAGTACTTGATGGTAGTCATTGATGATCACTCACGTTATCCAGAAGTAGAAATCATCAATTCCACATCTGCAAAGGCCGTCATCCCGAAACTCGACAAGATCTTTTCAACTTTGGCATTCCTGAAGTTGTCAAGACGGGACAATGGACCGCCATTCAATGGACAAGACTTTGTCAACTTTGCTGAGGCATATTGGATTCAAACACCGCCGTGTGATGCCACTACTTCCTCAAGCAAATGGAGAAGTTGAGAGATTCATGCAACCTCTCATGAAAGCGGTACGCTGTGCTCATGCCGAAGGACGATCCTGGAAACAAGCTATGTATGCTTTTTTCAGGAACGACCGTGCAACACCACATGGAACACTGGGCAAGTCGCCTGGCGAACTTTTTATTTGGACGTCCTATGAGAATCGCACTACCCGTCATGCCAGCCGAGGTAACGGATAAACGTCTCGCTCAGAAGGGTGCACTAGCCAAGGGCAAAATGAAAAATTGCTCATGATCAACGTGCAAAGGAACAATTCATAAAGGTTGGAGATACTGTTCTCGTTAAAAAGAAAAAGAGGGAAAGCTAGATATGCCGTATGATACAAAACCATATAAAGTGATTAGTGTAAAAGGAACTATGGTAACAGCGAGTAATAGAGATCATAGTATAACACGTAATATGGCCTATTTTCAAAGTGATTCCAACTAGTGTAGAAAATGATGAAGTGCAAAGTCGTGCAAAAGAAAAAGAAAAAAATAGTTATAACCCGACAAACAATTCATCAAGGGATGTTATTGCATTTAAGGACTCTCGTCCTAAACGTCATGTTTAACGCCCTACACGATTTGATGATTAATTGTGTTCCTATGTAATGAAAGTATTTACTTATTATGCTAAACTAAATTTAATATTGTTTGAATAATGCAGATCTCTCATTCAATATTTGTAACTTTGTATTACAGTTTCTTTCATGTTTGTTTAACATTGCATATGTATTTTTAACATTGAAATCCTTTGTGGAAAAGATTAAGTTGTTTAAATTCTTTGTGTGCTTAATTAATGTTAAATGTATGCAGTATCTTTTGATATGTTAATAACTTACTTTGTGTCAATAACTTTGCTTTGTGCTACACGCATGGTAGACATCCTGTATTCATTATTTTTAAAGAAAGGAGGGATGTCATGTTCACAGAAAATGGTACCATCCGTTTTCTATGTGTGGCGGAGCAGACGCCAGAGAGAGGAGGTAAACAAAAGAGCATACAGGACGCCCGCCAAGCTTGGTAGCTACTAGTCATGCAATCGTTTATAAGTATTAAAGTCAGTAACCAAGTCATGACTTTACATCAACCCTACAACCAAGACTTCCTCAGTAACACACAAACACCACAGGCACTATAACCTTCGCACATACCTCACATACCTCCGACGTCTGGGGAATTTCTGACCGGTTCAGTATACATTGTACTTTGCCATACCGCAAGTACTCGTCCGCCTTCACTCCAGACTCTTGGTATCCGTGGGTGCTTGTACACGAGGCCTCTCTTCTCGCTCAGTCGCTTCTGCCTCCTTAACCTCATGTTCCTTGTTGGGAGAAGAATCAGGAGACTCTGCTAGAATACTGTCAATCTGTAGGCGAGAGGAAGGATTAAACATGTTATCTAATTCCGGGTCTCTCTGTACCTGGATATTAGCAATGCCTGCTGTTACCTTTGACCTTGCTGTTCCGGCTGGCTTGTCCACAATCTTGGGATGATTGTTGCTCCAATCTGTCACCAAGTCGTTGGCTAGTATCACGTCAATCCCAGCTATAGGTAAGGTATCAACTACTGCCAACGCACATGTGCCGCTGAAGTAAGGCGAGTCTAGATGTACCGGCACTAAGGGGGGCAATGTACCGCGTCCTAGGAAACCCAACCAGGACAACCTTTTGTCTCCTGTCTACACTCATTCCGTCGGGTAACGAGTTTCTCACGATCAGGGACTGGGCTGCTCCACTATCTCTGAGCACTACAACTGATCTACTAGTATGATCACTCGATACATACCCGCCTGAAGTGTGAGGGGCAAACAATCTTGGTTCATAGACTGGCTTCCTGCTGGTGGTGTCACACAGCTCATCAACATCCCTCCCTACGTGGGCCGCTACCTCTTCTGCCTCGGCACATAGCAGCTACATGCCCTTTCTTCCCACAAGTCCAACACACCATATTCCTCTTCGGACTCCGGTGTTTCGGACTGTTAGGACTAGTCCTTCGAGAGCTACTTGGGGGTGTCTTCACAGCGCTTTGTGGGACGGGTCTCTCCTCTTCCTGACGAGGCTTGCATACAGACGAGGGTAATTCTTCGGGACATACCTAGTGGAAGACCTATGTGTCAAGATGTACTCTTCAGCCATGGTGGCTGCCGCACGTAAGGACTCTTCCTGCTGTTCCTCTAAGTACGTCTTTAGATCTCCAGACAGACAGTCTTTGAAGTCCTCTAACAGTATGAGCTGCTCAAGGTCTTCTTTGGTCTCCACCTTCCGAGAAGCACACCACTCTTGGAAAAGCCATTCCTTGATTGTTGCGAATTCATTGAACGTGTGCTCCGAGGTCTTTTTTCAGGTTCCTGAACTTCTGCCTGTAAGCCTCAGGCACCAATTGGTAAGCCATGAGCACTACCTTCTTCACCTTGTCGTAATCGCCGGAGTCATCAAGGGACAACGTGGAGTAGGCAATTTGGGCCTTACCAGTCAAGACGGACTGTATCACAATGGCCCAATTCTCCTTTGGCCACTCCAAAGAGGCTGCGACTTTCTCGAAGGCCGCAAAGACTTCGAAACTTCCTTCTCGTTGAACTTCGGGGACCATTGATATTCCTCACCGGATCGAAACTACTTGTCTCCATTGTTCGCCTCCTACCGCCTAATCGCAATACTTCTAGCTCATGTTGTCTCTCTTTTTCTTTTTCTTCTCTCTCTCGCTCTTCTCTTTCTCGTTTCTCTTCTCTTTCTCGCTCTTCTCTTTCTCGTTTCTCTTCTCTTTCTCGCTCTTCTCTTCTTTCTTCTCTTTCTCCCTCTTCTTTCCTTTCTTCTAATTCTAAACTCCTCATCTCCAATTCTTTTTCTAGTTTCTCTCTTTCCATTTCTAATTTCTTCCATTCTCTCTCGCGATTTATTTCCAAGGCACGCATTTTGACAGTTAGCAAGCTTATATTCAGCTCACCTGCATCGCTTTCAATGTCACTGCCCTTATCTTCCTTTTCAGTGGAAGCTACTTCCTCACTTTCTTTTATACTATGTGCCTCGCTTTCCTGTTTCTTCTCGGCCTTCAAATGCCGGTGAATCTTGGACAAGATCTCCACACGGGAATCACTGGCACGTATCTATATCTCCAGATAGGCACTTACTAATACAAGTTCTGGTTTTCCCAGATATTTTAATCTGGCAAGACAGTCCTCCTCGTTCAGAAGGCCGGAACATCGTCCAGAGTGTCGATGGTCGCTTTTTCTGCCATTGTCACTAAGATGGAGCACTAGCACTTAACACACCACTTCACTTAGCACTTAACACATCGAGCACTGTACTACGCCAATATTGCACTTTATCGCACCTAATACCGCACTTGCCAATATTGCACTGAATCACACCAAGCACCGCACAGGACGTATAACGTCCTAATAGTCTCAAACAGGGGGAATTATTTACAAGGAATTGCGCTACATCACCACCCCGGTCAAACATACTTGACAAGGGGTCGGATCCCGCTGGAGATGCCAATTATGGTACGGCCCTATTGGGTCGCAACCGGGTTCTTCTCTGATGTTATTAGAGTTTGGGTACCCGGCCCCAAGCTAGTAGTGGCTTTCAAGGGGTGCGTTCCATAACGCAAGTTAAATTAAAGGGGAAGGGATACAAATGCACTGCTTTTGTATATATATTGCTACCACCACCATAAATATATCACAGTCACACGTGGGGTTGCTATAACTACACTTATTATATACAAATTAGTCTTCCTCTGAAGACACAGATGCTCCACGGTGCTCAAGATGAGTAGCCCTGGTTCTCTTCATCGTGGCCCACGATGAATCCTCTGATTCTCTTGGCGAATCTACCCCGGCCACAGGCCGCCGAATCACAGTCCCACTGGGTGCACCATCGTGGAGGCCTTCAACCACAAATCCAGCCTGTAGCTGGCAGGTTCCGATCAGCTCCGCTGTGTAGGCCACTCCACGATCGATACTAGGGTTGCGAGCCCTAGGCAGGAGCCTCGTGTGATTCCGCAGATCACTCTCCTCTCTCTGCACCACAGTGGCTAGTCTCTTCCACCAGCCAGCCTCCAGATAAGACGATTCCTGGTACTGCCACGTCACAGGCAGGCTAACACACTCAACAGTGCCTGTCCGGGGGTGACTCACAGCTTCCTCAGAGAAAACTCGTGGAGAGACTATGGCTGCCTTGGGTAGACTGCCCCATCGTCCAATACAGCAGTCCCAGGTCGACTCTGTAATCAGACACGTCATTAGTGCTGGGGACACTCTAGGGCACCTCACTTACAGGCTAACCCAGCAAACAATTTTAGGTTGCCACAACATATCTGTAAAGTATTTGAAAGGATTGGAACGTTTGTTTTATCGTATCAGATACGATATTGTGTGTGGACTTAAATAGGTTTCCAAAACTTATAACCAAAACCTACGTATCTAACACTAATTTGAGATGTTGTGGCAACTTTACAATCCTAACATGAGTCATTCATAATCCATTCATACAGCAATATGAATCTCTTATGAAAGTTTTGAGCCTATAATCTGAACCCTTTTCACATCTTTGTGTTTAAAGTTAAATTTCTTGAAATTAAATTATATTATTTTATATTATATTATTTTTATTATATTTTATTTATATTATATTATTATTTTCAATTTAAATATTAAAACCAATTTAAGGGTAAAAAAAATCTAATAATTTATATTTCTTTTATTATTTACTAACAATTATAATTATTAACTAACGGAGAAAAGGGAGGCTGTACGGTGGACAGTGGCGGCTGTGGCGGCGGTGGTTGACAGTGGCGGCGGTGGCGGATAGTGGCGGCGGTGGTGGACAGTGGCGCGGGCGGACAGTGGCGGCGGGCGGACAGTGGTGGCGGTGGCGGATAGTGGCGGCGGTGGTGGACAGTGGTGGGATGCGGACAGTGGCGGCGGGCGGACAGTGGCGGCGGCAGGCGGACAGTGGTGGCAGTGGCGGACAGTGGTGGCGGTGGCGGTGGCGGACAGTGGTGGCGGTGGCGGACAGTGGCGGCGGGCGGACAGTGGCGGCGGGCGGACAGTGGAGGCTGTGGCGGACATTGGCGGCAGTGGCGGTGGGCGGACAGTGGCGGCTGTGGCGGACATTGGCGGCGGTGGCGGACAGTGGCGGCGGGCGGACAGTGGCGGCTGTGGCGGACAGTGGCGGCGGTCGGACAGTGGCGGCTGTGGCGGACAGTGGCGGCGGGCGGACAGTGGCGGCTGTGGCGGACATTGGCGGCGGTGGCGGACAGTGTTGGCGGTGGCGGACAGTGGCGGCGGGTGGACAGTGGCGGCGGGCGGGACAGTGGCGGCGGGCGGAGAGTGGTGGCGGTGGTGGACAGTGGTGGCGGACACTGGTGGCGGTGGCGACAGTGGCGGCGGTGGCGGACAGTGGCGGCGGGCGGACAGTGGCGGCTGTGGCGGACATTGGCGGCGGTGGCGGAGAGTGGCGGCGGGCGGACAGTGGCGGCGGTGGTGGACAGTGGCGGCGGTGGCGGTGGCGGACATTGGCGGCGGTGGCGGACAGTGGCGGCGGGCGGACAGTGGCGGCTGTGGCGGACATTGGCGGCGGTGGCGGAGAGTGGCGGCGGGCGGACAGTGGCGGCGGTGGTGGACAGTGGCGGCGGTGGCGGATATTGGCGGCGGTGGCGGACAGTGGCGGCGGGCGGACAGTGGCGGCTGTGGCGGACATTGGCGGCGGTGGGTGACAGTGGCGGCTGTGGCGGACATTGGCGGCGGTGGCGGACAGTGGTGGCGGTGGCGGACATTGGCGGCGGTGGCGGACAGTGGCGGCGGGCGGACAGTGGCGGCTGTGGCAGACAGTGGTGGCGGTGGTGGACAGTGGCGGCATGCGGACAGTGGCGGCGGGCGGACAGTGGCGGCGGCGGGCGGACAGTGGTGGCGGTGGCGGACAGTGGTGGCGGTGGCGGACAGTGGTGGTGGTGGTGGACAGTGGTGGCGGTGGCGGAGAGTGGTGGCGGACAGTGGTGGCGGTGGCGGACAGTGGCGGCGATGGCGGACAGTGGCGGCGGGCGGACAGTGGCGGCTGTGGCGGACAGTGGCAACGAGCGGACAGTGGCGGCTGTGTCTGGTGGTGGCGGACAGTGGCGGCGGTGGCGGTGGTGGCGGGCGGTAGTAGTGGGCGGTGGCGGGCGGTGGCGGGCGGCGGCGGCTGTGATGGGTGGTGGCGATCGGCGGTGGTGGTGGCTGGTGGCGGCTGGCGGTGGCGGGCGGCGGCGGCTGTGATGGGTGGTGGCGATCGGCGGTGGTGGGGGCTGGTGGCGGCTGGCGGTGGCGGCTTGCGGTGGCGACTGTGGCAATGGGCGGTGACGGCTGATAGCGTGCGGTGGTGGCGGCTGGTGGCAGGTGGTGGCGGTGGTGGTGGCAGCTGGTGGCTGTGGTGGTGGGTGGTGGTGGGGGGTGGCGGCTGGCGGTGGCGACTGTGGCAACGGGCGGTGGCGGCTGATGGCGGGCGGTGGTGGCGGTTGGTGTTGGTGGCAGCTGGTTGCGGGCGGTGGCGGGCTGGTGGCGGGCGGTGCTGGCGGCTGGTGGTGGTGGCAGCTGGTGGCGGGCGGTGGCGGCTGGTGGCGGTGGCAGCTGATGGTGGCTGGTGGCGGGCGGTGGCGGCTTGTGGCGGGTGGTGGTGGCGGCGGTGGTGGGTGGTGTTGGGTGGTGTTGGCGGCGGTGGTGGGTGGTGGGTGGTGCGGTGGTGGGTGGTGGTGGGTGGTGGTGGCGGCGGTGGTGGGTGGTGGTGGCGGCGGTGATGGGTGGTGGTGGTGGGTGGTGGTGGCGGCGGCTGTGGTGGTGGCGGGTGGCGGCTGGTGGTGGTGGGTGTGGCGGCTGGTGGTGGTGGGTGGTGGCGGGCGGCGGTGGCTGTGGTGGTGGGTGGTGGTGGCGGGTGGCGGCTGGCGGTGGCGACTGTGGCAACGGGCGGTGGCGGCTGATGGCGGGCGGTGGTGGCGGTTGGTGTTGGTGGCAGCTGGTGGCGGGCGGGTGGCGGCTGGTGGCGGGCGGGTGGCGGCTGGTGGCGGCCGGTGGTGGCGGCTGGGGGTGGTGGCAGCTGATGGTGGCGGGTGGCGGCTGGTGGTGGCGGTGGTGGGTGTGGCGGCTGGTGGTGGGTGGTGGCAGCTGGTGGCGGGTGGCGGTGGTGGGTGGCGGCTGGTGTGGTGGGTAGTGGCGGTGGTGGCGGCTGGTGGCGGGTGGTGGCGGTGGTGGTGGTGGTGGCGGCTGGTGGCGGGTGGTGGTGGCGGTGGCGGCTGGTGGCGGGTGGCGGTGGTGGGTGGTGGCGGTGGTGGGTGGTGGCGGTGGTGGGTGATGGCGGTGGTGGGTGGTGCGGCTGATGGCGGCTGGTGGTGGTGGGTGGTGGCGGTGGCGGCGGGTGGCGGCTGGTGGTGGTGGGTGGTGGCGGCTGGTGGTGGTGGGTGTGGCGGGCGGCGGTGGGCTGTGGTGGTGGGTGGTGGTGGCGGCTGGCGGTGGCGACTGTGGCAATGGGCGGTGGCGGCTGATGGCGGGCGGTGGTGGCGGTTGGTGTTGGTGGCAGCTGGTGGCGGGCGGTGGCGGCTGGTGGCATGCGGTGGTGGCGGCTGGTGGCAGGCGGTGGTGACGGCTGGTGGTGGTGGCAGCTGATGGGGGCTGGTGGTGGCGGGTGGCGGCTGGTGGTGGTGGGTTGCAGCTGGTGGCAGGTGGTGGTGGTGGGTGGCGCTGTGGTGGTGGGTAGTGGCGGCGGGTGGCGGTGGTGGCGGGTGGCGGGTGGTGGTGGCGGCTGGGTGGCGGGTGGTGGTGGCGGTGGTGATTGGTGGCGGCTGGTGGCGGGCGGTGGTGGCGGCTGGTGGTGGTGGCAGCTGATGGTGGCTGGTGGTGGCGGGTGGCGGCTGGTGGTGGCGGTGGTGGGTGGTTGCAGCTGGTGGCGGCTGGTGGTGGTGGGGTAGTGGCGGCGGGTGGCGGTGGTGGCGGGTGGCGGGTGGTGGTGGCGGTGGTGGCGGCTGGTGGCGGGTGGTGGTGGCGGTGGTGGGTGGTGGCGGCTGGTGGCGGGTGGCGGGTAGCGGTGGTGGGTAGTGGCGGTGGTGGGTGATGGCGGTGGTGGGTGGTGGCGGCTGATGGCGGCTGGTGGCGGCGGGTGGCGGCCAGCTGGGACACACCCTCCACCACTGAAGGTCTGAGCACAACTAACCATATGTCTCTCATACCACCAGCCTAGTGTTGCCATCAGCTCGCCCTCTCAAAATGTTTCCTTCAAAGATTGTATATTATCTTTGAACAACAAGTTTGATTATCAAGGAAATAATGCATATATTATTGTCACATTAATACTGTGTACAATACAATACAATACAATTTTATTTAGGTAAGGTACATACATACAATAAATATTTACAAGGATTGTTTGACTTATAGGTAGAGCTAGTACATACAATGCCTAAAGCCACTATTATGCAAAGCGTTTCGGGCATAATATCTTATTATGCCCGAATAATATCTTATTGATATTATTGCGTGTAATATCTTATTACATTCCTGCTAAATAATTATAATTTGAAACAGGACAAAAAATCAACATATATATAAAAACCAACATTAGAGATCACGAGGCCTAGGGCTAGGCCTATCTGTGACCACACATCCTGCTTTGCTGGCCTGCTACCCTCTCACACCTCACACTCTTAACTCTCTCATAATCACTCTCACTCTCAATCACTCTTACGCACTATTACTCACTCTTACTCTCAATCACTCTTACACACTATTACTCACTCTTACTCTCAATCACTCTTACGCACTATTACTCACTCTTACTCTCAGTCATCCTTACTCACTCTCATACTCACTCTTACTCTGTCACTCTTACTCTGTCACTCTTACTCTCTGTCACTCTTACTCTCTGTCACTCTTACTCTCTGTCACTCTTACTCTCTGTCACTCTTACTCTGTCACTCTTACTCTCTGTCACTCTTACTCTCTGTCACTCTTACTCTCTGTCACTCTTACTCTCTGTCACTCTTACTCTCTGTAACTCTTACTCTGTCACTCTTACTCTCTGTCACTCTTACTCTCTGTCACTCTTACTCTGTCACTCTTACTCACTCTCAGTCACCCTTACCCATTCATACTCACTCTCTCAATCTTACTCTCACACTCTTACTCTCAATTACTCTTACTCTCAGTCACTCTTACTCCCAATCACTCCTACTCCAATCACTCCTACTCTCAATCACTCCTACTCTCATTCTTACTCTTACTCCCAATCACTCTTACTCTCAATCACTCTTATTCTCATTCTTACTCTCAATCACTCTTATTCTCATTCTTACTCTCATCACTCTTATTCTCATTCTTACTCTCACTCTTATTCTTACTCCCAATCACTCTTACTCCCAATCACTCTTAATCTCAATCACTCTTATTCTCATTCTTACTCTCAATCACTCTTATTCTCATTCTTACTCCTACTCTCACTCTTACTCCTACTCCAATCACTCTTACTCCCAATCACTCTTACTCTCAATCACTCTTACTCCCAATCACTCTTACTCTCAATCACTCTTACTCTCAATCACTCTACTCTCAATCACTCTTACTCTCACTAACTCTCAATCACTCTTACTCTCACTCTAACTCTCAATCACTCTTACTCTCATACTCACCCTTATTCTCAATCACTTTTACTCTCACTCTGTCACCCTTACTCTCACTCTGTCACTCTTACTCTCACTCACTCTTACTCACTCTCAGTCACTCTTACTTATACTCACTCTTACTCTTACTCACACACTCTCACTCACTCTTACTCACACTTACACACTCTGGCACTCTCACTCACCTTCAGTCACTCTTACTCACTCTTACCCACTCTCGCTCACTCTTACTCAATCTAGTTAATAAGAACACGCCAATATAAGACAACAAAACGTTTTCAGATACTTTCACACCACTTTCCAGCAACTTTTATAATTTATATAAATTATCTTAGGGAATAATACATAAATTATATATTTAAACATGATATTAGTGTTTAGTGGAATGCATAAGGAGTCAAATTGTGTTAAAAAGAGCGATTTTTAGAAAATTTGGAAAACTACTTTTTTCTGATCATATTATAACAAAATGGATTTTGAACGTTTCACTCAGCCAATATATATCATTCACAATTTATTAATGAATTTTACAAAAAAAAAAAACATAAATTTTATATTTAAACATGTAAAAACTATTTGTAATACATTAGGAACAAAAAAATTGTAGAAAAACAATTTATTATAAAACCTTTGTGTTTGGATTTTTGATTAAAAGTTTCTCAAAGGCTCTCCTGCACCATTCTCAATGCAAATCATTCCCACGCCTATGGGAAGAGATAGACAAACGTTTTCTAGATGATTTGTGTTTGCTGGAAGACACAAACGTCCACCTATCTACTCTATAGATGGCATTGCTGTCTAAGCACCACCTCACCAGAGGTCAGCAGCGGCTATGTTATGAGCTGGTAAACACGGGAATCCAGCCCCTGTGGCCGGTATATCCCGTCCTCACTAGATGGCGTCGTCCATTTGGAGGGGGGTTTCGGGAGCTGACTCACAAATGGCGTTGTCGTCACGGCTCCGTGCTACGACGCTGGACTCGGGTCCGTAAGAGTGTGTTCCCTGACTTGCGGGGTAAAAAGTTTCTAGACACCACCTCCAATACTTTGGCTCTCCACGTATCCTCGCCTCCATACGATTCCTTGTTCTCCCAGTGTATCCTTCCGTGATTGAAGTCCCCCATGATGAGCAGGTGGGATCTATTTCTACAGGCAGCAGAGGCTGCCGTCTCAATTATTGTGTTAACTGCCATGTTGTTGTTGTCAAACTCTTGACTGGGTCATCTGTCATTTGGTGAGGGTCATATATCACTGCTACTACTATTCTTGGTCCTTCCATTGTCATGGTGCTTGTCATGTAGTCACTGAATCATTACACAGCCCGGGATATCCATCTCCTTGAAACTCCATTCCTTTCTCATTAGTAGGGCCACTCTGCCTCCTCCCCTACCTTCCCTCTCTTTCCTTATTACTGTGTATTGGGGAAAATCAGCATTCGTTATGATTCCTGAGAGTTTTGTTTCAGTGTGTCCATTACATCTGGATTAACTTTTTGTGCTCTTTCCCTTAGTTAACTTGCGTTACTTATGATCCCATCTATGTTCGAGTACATCACCCTGAAACGGACTCTCTTCTGCTTTTCCTCTGGGGGGAGGGGGTGGACCTGTGGGATCTGGGGTGTGCGGGAGCTGGGAGGATCTGGTACGGGGAAACTGGTGGAGGAGGAAGGGCTTGGGGGGGGGGTGAGAGGGGGGGGGTGAGAGGGGGAGGGTTGGGGGGAGAGTGAGAGGGGGAGGGTTGGGAGGGGTGAGAGTGGAAGGGTTGGGGGGCAGAAAAGGGGGAGGGCTTGGGGGACGTGGGGGGAAAGGGAGGGGTGAGGAAGAAGGGAGGGTTAAGGGGAGTGGTAGAGAGGGGAAGGCTTAGGTGGGGTGGGGGAAAGTGGTGGGCCTAGTGGGGTTTGGGAGAATGGAGGGTATGAGGGGTGGAGGAGATGGGAGGGCATGTGGGAGTAGAAAGGGCTTGGGGGATGGAGGAGAAGGGAGGTCCTGGGGAGAAGGGTGAGAGGAAGGAGGGGGGTGAGTAGGGGGAGGGTGCCTAAGGTGGGTACTTAGTGGGGGCTGTCAGGGGATTGGGCAGGTAGGGGTGTCTGTTGGGAAGAATGTGAGGGTGGTGCTCCACTCCCTGTGGCTGTTGAACTGTTTGAGGAGGGTTCCCCACTCCCCTCTGGGATTGTAGGGTTCAGGGTTGTGGTGCTCTGATTCCTTTCTCTTTTCCTGTGCTCTCTCTCCTCGTGTTTGCTGCCCTCACTCTCTTGTCCCTAGTCATATCCCTCTGCAAGAATACTTTTTTGAACTTCTGTACATTTGCAAGACCTCTCTTCCTTACTAACAGGTCCTCGTTCGTGTTCTCGCTCATGAATACCGGATATTCACTCATGAATACCGAATATGAGTAGAGAGAAAGACCTGGGGGTTGATATCACTCCAGACCTGTCTTCTGAAGCCCATATGAAGAGGATAACATCAATGGTATATGCCAGGTTGCCCAACATAAGAACGGCCTTTAGAATTTGTGGAAGGAATTACTCAGAGCTCAGAACATACCACATATGTCAGACCAGTCCTGGAGTATGCGGCCCCAGCATGGAGCCTGTACCTTGTCAAGCACAAGATGAAGCTGGAAAAAGTTCAGAGGTATGCCACTAGGCTAGGTCAGAACTAAGAGGCATGAGTTAAGAGGAAAGCTGCATGAAAGGCTTCCACAACAATGGAAGATAGAAGAGTAAGGGGAGACATGAAACACTACCTACAAAATTCTAAGAGGAATTGACTGGGTAGATAAGGATAAAAATTTTAACATGGGTGGTACGCGAACAAGGGGGGCACAGGCGAAAGACTCAGTACACAAATGAGCCACAGAGATGTTAGAAAGATTTTTTCAGTGTCAGAGTAGTCAACAAGCAGAATGCATTAAGCAGTAATGTGGTGGAGGCTGACTCCATACATAGTTTCAAATGTATATATGATACAGCCCAGTAGGCTCAGGAATCTGTATATCAGTAGATTGACGTTTGAGAGGCGATACCAATGAGCTAGAGCTCAACCCCCTCAAGCACAAATAGGTGAGTTCACACACACACACACACACACACACACACACACACACACACACACACACAAACAGGGGTCTGGAAGCTGAGGCGAACAGCACGCACGACTCATAATTCTGTGACCTGGGTTCGATTCCCAGTCCAGGCAGAAACAAATGGGCAAAGTTTCTTTCACCTTGAATGCCCCTGTTACCTAGCAGTAAATAGGTACCTGGGAGTTAGACAGCTGTTACGAGCTGCTTCCTGGGTTTGTGTGTGTGTGGAAAAGAAATGTTAGTTAGTTTAGTAATAGTTGATTGACAGTTGAGAAGCGGGCCAAAAGAGCAAAGCTCAACCCCCGCAAACACAACTAAGTGAATACAACTAGTTGAATACAGGATCCAGCAGGTGGGGGAGAGGAACAGGGTGTCATTCATGAAGATGACTGCTCGTGCATGGAGGGAAATCAGTGGGGAATTGAAGGACATGGAGGGAAACCATAAGTAAACCTGCAGAAGGAACGTTGTGCAGGGCAAAAGGGGGATAAAAAAACCTAAGAACAAGATCTCCTCAGACTTTGGCCCAGGCAACAAACCCCCAGGTAACAGGGGATGTAGCAATGGCAAGGGAACCCTACAATGATTGTCACTTTTGCAGATGTGCTGAAGATGTGCCCAGATACCATGTCCACAGTCAATGAAGTTTTAATGAAAGTAGTAACCTCACAGGAGGCAGCTAGATGCATGAGCCAGCTAATGGAAAGGAAAAGAGCTGTAGTAGTAGTAGGTATTAAGAAACAAGAAGGTTCCACAAGGGAGAAATGGAGGACTAAGGACAAAGCTGCAGTGTCAGGAATACTATAGTAGATTGGAAAGGAAGGGGCTGAAAAAGACTTAGAAAAGTTTTTTCAGATTGGCCAGTACAACAAAGACAAAGACATCGGATGTTGAAGGTATTACTAAGAAATGAGTCTATAAAAGAGGACATCCTAGTAAAAAAGAGCAAACTGAAATATGTATCGAATTAAAGAAAGGTATTCCTTCAGAGGGATATGACCAGGGAAGAGATAATAGAGGCAGCAGATCCAAGGAAAAGGCGAAGGTTGAGAGATGGGAGCCAGGGAACCTCAACCTTCAACCCAGCAATCCCAGAGGGGAGTGAGGAACCCCTAGCCAGCAATTCAGGAACCCAAGAAGGGACTGCAACACCCCAACCCACAACCCCCATAGGAGCCCCCCCCCCCAAGCACAAATCATTCCCTGCCCATCACAATGTCTACCATACCAACCAAATCCACCCTCCCTCCCTACCCCAAGATCCCCCTGCCTTCCCATCCCCTGGTCTTCTTCCTGCCTGCTTCTTCCAGGCCCACACAAGACCTGAGCCCTTCATTCCCCCCCCCCCCCACCTCCAAACCCCTGTTAACTACACCACAGGAGAACGAGCCCTCACCCCAAGCACTCCCCTGCCTCCAATCTCTAGCACTCCCTGCCCCTCAATCCCTAGGAATTTTTCCTGTCCCAAGCAGGCCAGGGCAATTTCTAAGCCCTCCAGCACCCCCACCTCCCCAAGAACCGCTGGTAACTACCTCACAGGAGGATGAGCCTACCCAAGTTGCAATGCCTACGGAACGGCTTCCTATACTAGAGGGGAGTGAGGGTGAAAATGGATATAAGAAAGTGAGCTTCAAGGTAATGTACTCAAACATCGATAGGGTTACCAACAAAGCAAGTGAACTGGAAAAAAGGGTGCATGAAGAAAACTCAGACGTAATAGGACACACAGAAACAAAATAGTCAGGAGTCATAACATATACTGTGTTTCCAATAGACTACTATATAGTTAGGAAAGAGAGGGAAGGGAGAGGAGGAGGAGGAGTGGCCCTGCTGGTAAGGAAGGACTGGAGCTTTATAGAGATCGAAATTCCAGGCTGCGTTGGATTAAGAGACTACATAACAGGAACTAAGACAATGGGTGGAACTTAGAAAAATTGTGGCAGTCATTTACAACCTTCCACTAAATGACAGAAAATCCAAACAGGAGTTTGACAGAAACAACATGGCAACCAATAATATAACAGAGAGAGCAGCCTCAGCGGCCTGCAGGAATGGTTCCAGACTCTTAATCATGGGCGATTTCAACCATGGAAAGATAGACTGGGAGAATTGGGACCTATATGGAGGTGAAGATACATGGAGAGCTAAACTCTTGGAAGGGATAACAAGAAACAAACTTTCTGAACCAACATGTCAAGGGTCCCACAAGAATGAGGGGGAATGACTAGCCAGCTTGACTCGACCTGATATTCACCTTGAATGAGGCAGAAATAAGGGAAGTCAAATTTGAAACCCCCATAGGAATGAGTGACAACAGTGTATTGACATTTGAGTATCTGATGGAGGTAGGGATAACCTATCCAAGGATGGGATTGGAAGGGAAAAGACTAAATTACCGAAGAGGAAAATATGACGACAACGAAGAACTTCCTAATGGGAATACCATGGGAAACAGGACTCAGAGAAAAGACTATACAGTATATGGTGGATTATGTCACCCAGAAGTGCCAGGAAGCTGCAGACAGGTTTATCCCGTCCCAAAAAGAGAAAAATGGGAAGCAACAGAAGAATCTGTGGTTCAGTGTGGAATATACGGTATCAAAGCAACTGAGTAAAAGAACACGGAGAAAATACAGGAATAAGAGAACACCAGAGAGCAGGGAGAGTTACCAGAGGGCCAGAAATGAGGACCTCAGAGTGAGGAGAGAAGCAGAGAGACAATATGAAAATGACATCTCGAGTCATTTTCTAAGACCAAACCAAAACTGTTCCACAGCCACATCAGGAGGAAAACAGCAGTGAAGGAACAAGTGAATGAAACTTAGGAAAGGGGAGAATAGATACACAGAGAATGACAAGGTGTGTGAAGAACTCAACTAGACATTCCAGAAAATCTTCACAATAGAACAAGGAGAGGTCCCTGCAGTAAATGAGAAGGCAAACCATGCAACCATGGAGGAATTTGACCTCACCAATGATGAGGTCAAAAGGAATCTGTTGGAGCTGAATGTGACAAAGGCTGTTGGGCCTGACAGAATCTCACCGTGGATACTAAAAGAAGGTGCAGAGGCACTAAGTGTGGCACTCTCTATGGTGTATAACATGTCACTGGAAACAGAAGTCCTACCTGAATGATGAAAACAGCCAATGTTGTCCCAATATACAAAAATGGTGACAGGCAAGAGGCACTGAAACTACAGGCCAGTTTCCCTAGCTTGTATAACATCAAGGTAATAGAGATAATTCAGGGGGGGTAATTCAGGGGGCCTCGTAGCCTGGTGGATAGCGCGCAGGACTCGTAATTCTGTGGCGCGGGTTCGATTCCCGCACGAGGCAGAAACAAATGGGCAAAGTTTCTTTCACCCTGAATGCCCTGTTTACCTAGCAGTAAATAGGTACCTGGGTGTTAGTCAGCTGTCACGGGCTGCTTCCTGGGGGTGGAGGCCTGGTCGAGGACCGGGCCACGGGGACACTAAAGCCCCGAAATCATCTCAAGATAACCTCAAGAAATCAAGAGAAGGTCGTGAAGAAAGACTCGTAGAGCATCTGGAGGGAAAGAGCTTTGTAACACACCACCAGTAGGGGTTCAGAGATGGTAAATTGTGTCTCGCAGGGTTTAATAGAATTCTATGACCAAGCAACACAAATTAGGCAAAAAAGAGAAGGGTGGGCAGACTGCATTTTCATGGACTATCAGGAAGCCTTTGACACAGTACCACACAAAAGGCTGTTACATAAGTAGGAACAACAGGCAGGAGTAAAAGGTAAGGTGATCCAGGTGGAAAATGGAGTCAAAGCAGTAAGGGAAGGGAAAATCAAGCAAAAGGAAACAACGAGTAACTGTGAGGGGAGACATCAGAGTGGCGAAATGTCAGCAGCGGGGTTCGACAGGGCTCTGTACTTGGACCCATCCTGTTTTTAATATATGTAAACGATCTTCCAGAGGGTATAGACTCGTTCCTCTCAATGTTAGCTGATGATACAAAAATTCTGAGAAGAATCAAGACAGATGAAGATAGACAGAGACTACAGGACGACCTGGACGAACTGGTGGAATGGTCTAGAAAATGGCTACTAAAGTTCAACTTCAGGGAAGTGTATCGTAATGAAATTAAGCGAATGGAGCAGAAGGTTGAACACAATGTACCATCTGGGTTCCCAAGCTATATATGTTAGGAATTTTCTCATTTCCTCATAGTTTCCCTTTTGGAATGCCGGCGTTTTGTTTTTCTGGGCCCTTCTTTTGGTACATTAACCTTTCTTCGACCAGATACTCAAACGTTAGTACACTGTGATCGTTCATTCCCACGAGGGCTTCGAAACTGATTTTCCCCTTATGTCGGAGCCATGCAACGGGGGGTGGGGGAAATAGCTCTCTCTTGTCCATTATTCCACCCCACAGTTAACTAACGAGGCCGGGGGAAACACCTCTCTTTAGTCCGTTATCCCGTCCTCAGTTAGCTAACTATTCAAGAGCACCCCCCTAGAGTTCCTACGGCAGCCTCTCTCGTTCAACACTTGTAACCTAGGTATTTGACTACCAAGGTGCGAGGACTACAAGGCGACATAACTTGATAAGCTACCCGAAACTCTAGAGAACTCTAGAATACACTTCACTGCCGCAGACGTATAAGAGAAACGAAAGGGAAGAGGTGAATAATGAAGTAATTAGTGAGGGTTTGGGGTGAGAGAGGTAGAGAGGTGTGAGGAGTGAGGAGGGTCGTCAATTGAAAGTGAGTTTGGAGAGGGTTGGAGGGAGAGGAGTAGATAGGTAGAAGAAGAGTAGATAGTAGAAGAAGAAATGCTGCCACCATCCATTCATTTGTCCGTACCTACAATACAAGGAATGGAACTAGTCTGTACCACAATATTCTCAAGATGTTATCAAGAGGCCATTATTAGTATGTTCCATCTATATCATGTACCCATTAAAATCAAGAAACCAGTAACCGCAGAGGTTTTTCTCATCTCGTCTCACAAACTCTAGGGAACAAAGTTAAAAGACAATTTAAACAATAAATTCATCAATTATATTTTACATAAGTATCATAATTTAAGCAATTCAACCTTAGTGTTCAAGAATTAATATGCAAAGTGAGTCCTCATCCAAGAATTCGAGAACCCTACAACTTGACTGCCCCTGATCCTCACACAACACTTGTAAACACAACCAAGTCACCTTGCATGCTCAACTCACCAAGTGTCTGCCTATATCTGGATTGAGAGGGAGGGGGGGGGGGGGAATGGTCTGTAGTTGACAGAGACGGTCCCGCCCCACTGGCTGACAGCCTCTCTGGTTAGCCTGTCCTCTGCTCTGCTCTGCTGGCTGGTCTCCTATTGCTTCTCTCTCTGCTCTACAGCTCCCCGAAAATAAAGTTTTTGCAACACTGCTAAAGCAAGCTAGCTGTGTGCGACAACTTTATCAACTGAAGTGTAGTTCTTATGTAGTTTTAAGTGGTGGTTCTGCTCAGATTATTGCGATCGACTGTTTTACTCCATTTGAGCTCAATAACCCGAGGTGTACTGGTATTGTACAGTATGCTAGGGGGAGGCTTAGTATGTCAGTAGACTTCACGTTGGGGACGCTCGACGTTAGATAGTCTGGTCACAGGGGTGGCAAAAGTTTGGAGTTGTGGACCCGCGGAGAAGCGAGGGAAACACTCTGGGTCACATAGGTGGCTGTAGGTTAAAGGTGGGAGTAACGGCTATTTAAGTACTTAGGATTAGGAACGGTATAGTTAAATTAGACTAGTATTTTGTCTCTGTTAGCATTGATATTTTTTTGTGGACATTTGTTTAGTGAAATGTGTTCTAGAGTTCTCTCTAGAGTTTCGGGTAGCCGATCAAGTTACGGCGCCTTGTAGTCCCCGCACCTAGGTAGTCAAATACCTAGGTTACAAGGTGTTGAATGAGAGAGGCTGCCGTAGGAACTCTGGAGGGTGCTCTAGAATAGTTGACTAACTGGGGACGGGATAACGGACTAAAGAGAGGTGTTTCCCCCGGCCTCGTTAGTTAACTGGGGGGGTGGAATAATGGACAAGAGAGAGCTATTTCCCCCACCCCCCGTTACAGCCATTATGAGTGAAGACTAGGTCTAGTCTCATTGCTTCATCGTTGCCTCTCATTCTTGTGGGACCACTGACATGCTGACTTAGAAAGTTTCTTGTCGCCACCTCTAATAGTTTAGCTCTCCATGTTTCCTCACCTCCATGTGGTTCCTTGCTTTCCAAGTCTATCTTTCCATGATTGAAGTCCTCCATGATGAGCAGATGGGACCTATTTCAACAGGCAGCAGTGGCTGCTCTCTCAGTTATAGTGTTGATTGCCATGTTGTTTCTGTCATACTCTTGCCATGGGTCTTCTGTCATTTGGTGGAGGGTTGATATATCACTGCTACAACTGCTCTTGGCCCTCCCATCGCCATGGGGCCTGCAAGGTAGTCTCTGAACCCCCTCGCTGCCTGAGTGTTATGATCCCAAGTAGCTAAAAACGAGTCCCCCCTTTGAGGATTTTTCTATCAGGCCTGACCTGACTAGAAGGTCAAGGAAATATACAGGTGAAGATACATGTGTAAAATAATTGGTTGGATTTGATAGATAATTTAAGAATGTGGGCAGTGATGACTTGATATAAGATGTGGAGAGTTTGCTGGAGGTGTGAGGCTCGCTTGAGCTCACTTGAGCTGAAGAAATCCTGAGGGAAGGGCGTGCTCCGTTTGAGCCCCTGTTAGAGAGGCACCCCTGTTTGATGAGGAGAACCTCTGTCCTCTTCCTTCAAGATGAAGGAAGTGGACAGACGTCTCGACTGAGGAATAAGTTAGGAGGCGTGTCAGCTCAAGTCAGGAACTGCAGAAGGTGTTGAGGGGCAGTTAAAGCAGTTCTGTGGGTAGCCTGAGGCGCCCTGAGTGTCGCCGCCCCATCGTGGAGCGTCCTGCGGGAGACCCTTTTGTGGTAAGCACAATTTTAACCAGTTTTACAGTGATTGCCTATAGTTGATTGTGTGTCCATCAATCGTAGCGAATGTTTATTGATACATTAGGCATATTTTATTAAGGCAGAAGGCCTAAAATAAGAGAGATGTTGATGGAGGAACGTCCTGGAGGGCGGAGCGACGTCTGTCTCCAAGCGCTGGCAGGTGACTGAGGGAGCCGAGCTCCTGGCGGAGAAGCTGCCTCAAGGGCCGCCAGGCCGGGCGGAGGATGGACCAGCCCAAACGGGGGAGTCCACACTCACAGCATGTAGAGAGCAGAGGAATGTTGGGTGTAAACATATTGTGTGGTTTATTTAGTTTATGTGTTTATAGGGAAACATTTGTATTGGCGTGTCAATGGGTTGCAGGTTTGTCTGGGGAAGGAGTTGCTGAGAACTTCGAAACCAGCAGAAGAGGAGTAGTTGATGAGACTCCAAGGTTGTGGAAGGTACTGAGCTCTGTCGGAGAGCAGCCATACAGTGAGGAAGGGAACCTCAAGCAGTGAGAAGAGTAGTGGAATAAAGTTCCACCTACTTTTATGATACCAGTGGTGAAGCACCATTGTTGCTCAAGGAAGACTTCATGGTGTAGCAGCCATGAGAGCTGTGGAGGACCCTGGTAGACGGTTCTAGGAAAACCTTAAGATGTCAGGGTAGTGAACTTCCAGATGTGGAAGGGAAGTTCTTAGTGACCATTTGTAGGGAGTTGGTAGTGTGTTTGGTTGTCTTTAGCGTGCAAGACGCAGTGAAAACTGGGTGATTGCTTACCATTTTTGTGCCAAGAACATATACTGAAGTACAGTTACAACTGCAGGCTGGATTACCTGCAGAGACATACATATGTGTTCTAGGACTGATAGGGTGATTGATTGATCATTGTTGTTTATCAAGGAATATTAATGTTGATGTTTATAGAATTATAGCCATAGGCTAAATTGCCTGCAGATATTTATATGTTCCAGAGTTGGTAGCGCCATATCATATTGTACTGCATGATTTACCCACTTGGTGAGGCTGATAGTGCAACATTGTCTTATAAGACTTGACCTACTTGATGAGGTTGGTAGTATTAGGTGGTGAGTCAGGAGTTAGGATACCACTTGATAAGCAGATGATAGAGTCCTGATGGTATTGAAGTGTAACCTGACTACAATAGTATAGAGTGTTGGAGATATATTATTATACGTAACTGAAAACTCACACCCCAGAAGTGACTTGAACCCATACTGCCAAGAGCACACTGCATCTGGCGTACAGGACACCTTAACCACTCGACCAACACGACCGGACAAAAGAGGATGGTAACCGAGGCTAATTCCCCATCCCCCCGCCGGCAACTCTGATGGTAATCTTGGGCATGGTATTTTATCAAATCACCTCATTCTTTGAGGAACATGTGGGGAACACAAATGCGAACAAGCCTGAACGGTCTCCAG
This sequence comes from Procambarus clarkii, assembly GCF_040958095.1. NCBI lineage: Eukaryota > Metazoa > Arthropoda > Malacostraca > Decapoda > Cambaridae > Procambarus > Procambarus clarkii. The sequence continues at coordinate 2,344,980 of NW_027189152.1, read as the reverse complement.
GCATATATGCAACAGAAAACTCACACCCCAGATGTGACTCGAACCCATACTGCCAGGAGCACATTGCATCTGGCATACAGGACACCTTAACCACTCGACCAACACAACCAGACAAAAGAAGATGGTAGCCGAGGCTAATTCCCCATCCCCCCACTGGCACAAGTGGGGAACACAAATGCGCACAAGCCTGAACGCTCTCCAGGCATATATGCAACTGAAAATTGTGTTCCACATTTGTGTTCCTCACGTGTGCCCCAAAGAATGAGGTGA
>NW_027189152.1:2232210-2339710 GCF_040958095.1 Procambarus clarkii | reverse complement strand
TTTTTTCTCACGATCTTCTCCATCACCTTGCATGGTATACAAGTCAAGGACACTGGCCTGTAGTTCAGTGCCTCTTGCCTGTCGCCTTTTTTGTATATTGGGATCACATTCGCCGTCTTCCATATTTCTGGTAGGTCTCCCATCTCCAGTGACTTACTATACACTATGGAGAGTGGCAAGCAAAGTGCATCTGCACACTCTTTCAGTATCCATGGTGAGATCCCATCTGGACCAACAGCCTTTCTAACATCCAGATCCAGCAGGTGTCTCTTGACCTCCTCTCTCGCAATTTCGAACTCTTCTAAGGCCGCCTGGTTTACCTCCCTTTCTCCTAGCACAGTGACCTCACCTTGTTCTTTTGTGAAGACCTCCTGGAACCTCTTGTTGAGTTCTTCACACACCTCTCTGTCATTCTCTGTATACCTGTCCTTGCCTGTTCGAAGTTTCAATACCTGTTCTTTCACTGTTGTTTTCCTTCTGATGTGACTGTGGAGTAGCTTTGGTTCGGTCTTGGCTTTGTTTGCTATATCATTTTCAAAACTTTTCTCTGCTTCTCTTCTCACCCTGACGTACTCATTCCTGGTTCTCTGGTATCTCTCTCTGCTTTCTGGTGTTCTGTTTTTCCGGAAGTTCCTCCACGCCCTTTTGTTCAGTTTTTTCGCTTCCATACATGCCCTATTATACTATGGATTCTTCTTTTGCTTCTCGGATTTTTCCATTTGGGCCGGGATGAACCTGTTTACTGCCTCCTGACACTTTTGGGTAACATAGTCCATCATATCTTGTACAGACTTATCTCTGAGGTCTGTGTCCCAAGGTATTTCACTTAGGAAACTTCTCATCTGTTCATAATTCCCCTTTCGGTATGCCAGCCTTTTGATTCCTAGTTCTTTTTTAGGAGAGATAATTCCTAGCTCTATCAGGTACTCAAAGTTCAATTCAAAGTGTGTGGGTGTGTGTGTGTACTCACCTATTTGTGCTTGCGGGGGTTTAGCTTTGGCTCTTTGGTCCCGCCTCTCAACTGGTGTACAGATTCCTGAGCCTATGGGCTCTATCATATCTACATTTTAAACTGTGTATGGAGTCAGCCTCCACCACATCACTGCCTAATGCATTCCATCCGTTAACTACTCTGAAACTGAAAAAGTTCCTTCTAACGTCTCTGTGGCTCATGTGGGTACTCAGTTTCCACCTGTGTCCCCTTGTTCGCGTCCCACCAGTGTTGAATAGTTTATCCTTGTGTTCCCGGTCGATTCCTCTGAGGATTTTGAATGTTGTGATCATGTTTCCCCTTACTCTTCTGTCTTCCAGTGTCGTAAGGTGCATTTCCCGCAGCCTTTCCTCGTAACCCATGCCTCTTAGTTCTGGGACTAGTCTAGTGGCATACCTGTGGACTTTTTCCAGCTTCGTCTTGTGCTTGACAAGGTACGAGCTCCATGCTGGGGCCGCATACTCCAGGATTGGTCTTACATATGTAGTGTACAAGATTCTTAATGATTCCTTACACAGGTTCCTGAACGCTGTTCTGATATTAGCCAGCCTCGCATATGCCGCAGACGTTATTCTATTTATGTGGGCTTCAGGAGACAGGTTTGGTGTAATATCAACTCCTAGATCTTTCTCTTTGTCCGTTTCATTAAGTTCTTCATCTCCTGTTCTGTATCCTGTGTCTGGCCTCCTGTTTCCACTGCCTAGTTTCATTACTTTGCATTTACTCGGGTTGAACTTCAACTGCCATTTGTTGGACCATTAACTCAATCTGTCTAGGTCATCTTGTAGCCTCCTACTATCGTCCTCAGTTTCAATCCTCCTCATAATTTTTGCATCATCGGCAAAGATTGAGAGAAACGATTCTATACCCTCTGGGAGATCATTTACATATATCAAAAACAGTATAGGTCCAAGGACTGACCCCTGCGGGACTTCACTCGTAACGTCTCGCCAATCTGAGATCTCACCCCTCACACAGACTCGTTGTCTCCTGTTGCTTAGGTACTCCTTTATCCAATGGAGTACTTTCCCTTTCACTCCAGCATGAATCACCAGCTTTTTCCCTAGCCTCTTGTGTGGCACTGTATCAAAGGCTGTCTGACAATCCAAAAATATGCAGTCTGCCCACCCTTCTCTTGTTTGCCTTATTTTTGTTGCCTGGTCGTCGTGTGTGTGTGTGTTTGTGTGTGTGTGTGTGTATGTTTACTAATTGTGTTTTTGCGGGGGTTGAGCTTTGCTCTTTCGGCCCGCCTCTCAACTGTCAATAAACTGTTTACTAACTACTTTTTTTTTTTTCCCACACCACACACACACGCCCCAGGAAGCAGGCCGTGACAGCTGACTTACTCCCAGGTACCTATTTACTGCTAGGTAACAGGGGCACTTAGGGTGAAAGAAACTTTGCCCATTTGTTTCTGCCTCGTGCGGGAATCGAGCGCCACAGAACTACGAGTCCTGCGCGCTATCCACCAGGCTACGAGGCCCCTAATGGACCTAATGTGTGTGTGTGTGTGTGTGTGTGTGTGTGTGTGCTCACCAAGTTGTACTCACCTAGTTGTGCTTGCGGGGGTTGAGCTCTGGCTCTTTCGTCCTGCCTCTCAACTCTTAATCAACAGGTGTATAGGTTCCTGAGCCTATTGGGCTCTATCATATCTACACCTGAAACTGTGCATAGAGTCAGCCTCCACCACATTACTTCCTAATGCTTTCCATTTGTCAACCACTCTGACACTAAAAAAGTTCTTTCTAATATCTCTGTCGCTCATTTGGGCACTCAGTTTCCACCTGCTTCCCTTAGTGCATGTGCCCCTTGTGTTAAATAGCCTGTCTTTATCAACCCTGTCGATTCCCTTGAGTATCTTGTATGTGGTGATCATGTTCCCCCTAACTCTTCTGTCTTCCAACGAAGTGAGGTTTAATTCCCGTAGTCTCTCCTCGTAGCTCATGCCTCTCAGCTCGGGTACTAGTCTGGTGGCAAACCTTTGAACCTTTTCCAGTTTAGTCTTATGCTTGACTAGATATGGACTCCATGCTGGAGCTGCATACTCCAGGATTGGTCTGACATATGTGGTGTATAATGTTCTGAAAGATTCCGTACACAAGTTTCTAGAGGCCGTTCTTATGTTAGGCAACCTGGCCTATACTGCTGATGTTATCCTCTTGATATGAGCTTCAGGGGACAGGTCTGGCGTGATATCAACCCCCAGGTCTTTCTCTCTCTCTGACTCTTGAAGTATTTCATCTCTCAAATGATACCTTGTCTCTGGTCTCCTGCTTCCTACCCCTATCTTCATAACATTACATTTGCTTGGGTTAAACTCTAACAGCCATTTGTTCGACCATTCCTGCAGCTTGTCCAGGTCTTCTTGAAGCCTCAAGTTGTCCTCCTCTGTCTTAATCCTTCTCATATTTTTGGCGTCGTCAGCAAACATTGAGAGGAATGAGTCTATACCCTCTGGGAGATCATTTACGTATATCAGAAACAGGATAGGTCCAAGCACAGAGCCCTGTGGGACTCCACTGGTGACTTCACGCCATTCTGAGGTCTCACCCCTCACTGTAACTCTCTGCTTCCTATTGCTTAGGTACTCCCTTATCCACTGGAGCGCCTTACCAGTTACTCCTGCCTGTTTCTTCAGCTTATGCATCAACCTTTTATGGGGTACTGTGTCAAAGGCTTTCCGACAGTCCAAAAAAATGCAGTCTGCCCATCCTTCTCTTTCTTGCTTAATCTTTGTCACCTGATCGTAGAATTCTATTAAGCCTGTAGGGCAAGATTTACCCTCCCTGAACCCATGTTGATGGGTTATCACGAAGTCTCTTCTCTCCAGATGTGTTACTAGGTTTTTTCTCACAATCTTCTCCATCACCTTGCATGGTATACAAGTTAAGGACTGGCCTGTAGTTCAGTGCCTCTTGTCTGTCACCCTTTTTGTATATTGGTACTACGTTAGCAGTCTTCCATATTTCTGGTTGGTCTCCCGTTTCCAGTGACCTACTATACACTATAGAAAGTGGCAAGCAAAGTGCTCCTGCACACTCTTTCAATACCCATGGTGAGATTCCATCTGGCCCAACAGCTTTTCTCACATCCAGCTCCAATAGGTGCTTCTTGACCTCATCTCTTGTAATTTCGAACCTTTCCAAGGTCACCCGGTTTGCTGCCACCTCTCCTAGCACTGTGACTTCTCCCTGTTCTATTGTAAATACCTCCTGGAATCTTTTGTTGAGTTGTTCACACACCTCCTTGTCATTCTCTGTGTACCTGTCCTCGCCCACCCCAAGTTTCATCACCTGTTCCTCCACTGTTGTCTTCCTCCTGATGTGACTGTGTAGTTGCTTTGGTTCGGTCTTGGCTTTATTTGCTATATCATTTTCATACCTTTTCCCAGCTGCTCTTCTCACACTAACAAACTCGTTCCTGGTTCTCTGGTATCTCTCTCTACTTTCTGGTGTTCTGTTATTACGGAGGTTCCTCCATGCCCTTTTGTTCAGCTCCTTTGCTTTCATACATTCCCTATTAAACCATGGAGTCTTCCTTTGCTTCTCTGTTTTTTCCTGTTGGGCTGGGACAAACCTGCTAACAGCCTCCTAACATTTTTGGGTGACATAGTCCATCATGTCTTGTACGGACTTGGTTCTGAGTTCTGTGTACCAATGTATATCCCATAGGAATTTAATCATCTCATAGTTTCCCTTTTGGTACGCCAGCCCTTTGTTTTCCAGTTCTTTTTTGGAGGTGATAATTCCTACCTCAACCAGGTACTCAAAGCTCAATACACTATGATCACTCATTCCCAAGGGGGCTTCCAACTTAACTTCCCTTATATCCGACTCATTTAGGGTAAATATCAGATCAAGCAAGGCTGGTTCATCCCCTCCTCTCATTCTTGTCGGTCCCTTGACGTGATGACTTAGAAAGTTTTGTTGTTACGTCAAGCAGCTTAGCTCTCCATGTGTCTGGGCCTCCATGTGGGTCTCTGTTCTCCCAATCTATCTTCTCATGGTTGAAGTCTTCCATGATTAGTAGTCTGGATCCATTCCTGCTAGCTACAGAAGCTGCTCTCTCTCTATTATATTGATGGTGGCCAAGTTGTTTCTATCATATTCCTGTCTGGGTCTTCTGTCATTCGGTGGGGGGTTATATATGACTACTACTATAATTTTCTGTCTTCCAGTTGCTATTGTGCCTGATATGTAGTCACTGAAACCTTCACAGTTCTGAATTACCATCTCTTCGAAACTCCAACCTTCTCTTAGTATCAAAGCTACACCACTTCCTCCTCTCCCTTCTCTCTCTTTCCTCACTACATAGTAGCCCTGTGGAAACACTGCATTGTGTTATAGTTTCCGTTAGCTTTGTTTCTGTGAGTGCTATTATGTCTGGGTTTTCTTCTAGTGCCCATTCTCCATGTTCCCTTGTTTTAGTTGTAATCCCATCTATGTTTGTGTACATTGCCTTGAAGCTCACTTTCTTCTGTTCATTTTCTTGTCCCTTTCTTGGCGAGCATTCTGCTGGTGTGGAAAGCTGTTCCATGGGTGAGAAGATATGTGAGGTAGTTTGCAGGGTCTCAGAGAATTTTGGGGTGGGGGTGGGGGTGGGGGTGGGGAGTTTAAGGGAAGGGGGACAGGTAGGGTGTGGGTTAAGGAGATAGGGGGGACATGGAGGATACGGGGTGAGGGGGGAGGAGGGATAGGGAGGGTATGGAATGAAGGGGGAGGGGAGACAAGGGGGGGGGGGGGAAGGTGGGAGGGGGACATGATATGAATGAAGAAGGGGTGACAGGTTCAGAATTGGGTGGGGGGGGGAGGGAGGGTTGGGGGGGGGCAGGTAGGGTAAGGGGAAGGGAGGGTTTCTATGCAGAGGGGCGGTGGTGGTGTTGCCCTCCCCTCTCGTGTTGCTGGGATGCTGGTTTTGGGTTCCCCTCTTGTCTCCAGGACTGTTATGTTGGAGGCTGTGATTTCCTGGTTTGCACCGCTCTCTCTGCACTTCCTCCTTGCCTCTGCTGCCCTGGCTCTCTCCTCCTTCGTCCTGTCCCTCTGCAGGAATACTTTTTTTGTATCCCTCCACATGCTGCAGACGACTCTTCCTTTCGAGAATATCCTCCTTCGTGGTTTCGTTTGTAAACACCACCTTTACAAGTCGGTTTCTATTCTTGTTCTACCAGCCCAACCTGACAACCTTCTCAATGTTTTATTCAGCCCCTTCCATCTGTAACCCCCTTCAGTAGCCCATGTACAGCCTCTCTATCCTTGCTATCCCATTCTTGCCTGTTGGACCCTTCCTGTTCTTTGATGCCTACAACTACCACTGATCTTTTTCTCTCCAGCAGCTGAGTTGTGCACCTTGGCTACCTCCCTCACTGTGTCCATTGCTTCTGAGCTCTTGTGTGTGTGTGTGTGTGTGTGTGTGTGTGTGTACTCACCTAGTTGTACTCACCTAGTTGTGCTTGTGGGGGTTGAGCTCTGGCTCTTTGGTCCTGCCTCTCAACAGTCAATCAACAGGTGTACAGGTTCCTGAGCCTATTGGACTCTATCATATCTACACTTGAAACTGTGTATGGAGTCAGCCTCCACCACATTACTTCCTAATGCATTCCATTTGTCAACCACTCCGACACTAAAAAAGTTTTTTCTAATATCTCTGTTGCTCATTTGGGCACTCAGTTTCCACCTGTGTCCCCTAGTGCATATGCCCCTTGTGTTAAATAGCCTGTCTTTATCAACCCTGTCGATTCCCTTGAGAATCTTGAATGTGGTGATCATGTCCCCCCTAACTCTTCTGTCTTTCAACGAAGTCAGGTTTAATTCCCGTAGTCTCTCCTCGTAGCTCATACCTCTTAGCTCGGGTACTAGTCTGGTGGCAAACCTTTGAACCTTTTCCTGTTTAGTCTTATGCTTGACTAGATATGGACTCCATGCTGGAGCCGCATACTCCAGGATTGGTTTGACATATGTGGTATATAATGTTCTGAAAGATTCCTTACACAAGTTTCTAAAGGCCGTTCTTATGTTAGCCAACCTGGCATATGCTGCTGATGTTATCCTCTTGATATGAGCTTCAGGGGACAGGTGTGGCGTGATATCAACCCCCAGGTCTTTCTCTCTCTTTCTGACTCTTGAAGTATTTCATCTCCCAAGTGATACCTCGTATCTGGTCTCCTGCTTCCTATCCCTATCTTCATTACATTACATTTGCTTGGGTTAAACTCTAACAGCCATTCGTTCGACAATTTCGGCAGCTTGTCCAGGTCTTCTTGAAGCCTCAAGCTGTCCTCCTCTGTCTTAATCCTTCTCATAATTTTGGCGTCGTCAGCAAACATTGAGAGGAATGAGTCTATACCCTCTGGGAGATCATTTACGTATATCAGAAACAGGATAGGTCCAAGCACAGAGCCCTGTGGGACTCCTCTTGTGACTTCACGCCATTCTGAGGTCTCACCCCTCACTATAACTCTCTGCTTCCTGTTGCTTAGGTACTCCCTTATCCACTGGAGCGCCTTACCAGTTACTCCTGCCTATTTCTCCAGCTTATGCATCAACCTTTTATGGGGTACTGTGTCAAAGGCTTTCCGACAGTCCAAAAAAATGCAGTCCGCCCATCCTTCTCTTTCTTGCTTAATCTTCGTCACCTGATCCTAGAATTCTATCAAGCCTGTAAGGCAAGATTTACCCTCCCTGAACCCATGTTGATGGGTTGTCACGAAGTCTCTTCTCTCCAGATGCGTTACTAGGTTTTTTCTTACAATCTTCTCCATCATCTTGCATGGTATACAAGTTAAGGACACTGGCCTGTAGTTCAGTGCCTCTTGTCTGTCACCTTTTTTAAATATTGGTACTACATTAGCAGTCTTCCATATTTCTGGTAGGTCTCCCGTTTCCAGTGACCTACTATACACTATGGAGAGTGGCAAGCAAAGTGCTCCTGCACACTCTTTCAATACCAATAGTGAGATTCCATCCGGCTCAACAGCTTTTCTCACATCCAACTCCAATATGTGCTTCTTGACCTCATCTCTTGTAATTTCGAACCTTTCCAAGGTCACCTGGTTTGCTGCCACCTCTCCTAGCGCCGTGACTTCTCCCTGTTCTATTGTAAATACCTCCTGGAATCTTTTGTTGAGTTCTTCCCACACCTCTTTGTCATTCTCTGTGTACCTGTCCTCGCCCATACTAAGTTTCATCACCTGTTCCTTCACTGTTGTCTTCCTCGTGATGTGACTGTGTAGTAGATTTGGTTCGGTCTTGGCTTTATTAGCTATATCATTTGCATACCTTTTCTCAGCTGCTCTTCTCACACTAAAATACTCGTTCCTGGTTCTCTGGTATCTCTCTCTACTTTCTGGTGTTCTCATATTACGGAAGTTCCTCCATGCCCTTTTCTTCAGCTCCTTTCCTTTCATACATTCCCTATTAAACCACGGATTCTTCCTTTGCTTCTCTTTTTTTTCCTGTTGGGCTGGGAAAAACCTGCTAACAGCCTCCTAACATTTTTGGGTGACATAGTCCATCATGTCTTGTACGGACTTGGTTCCGAGTTCTGTGTCCCAATGTATATCCCATAGGAATTTATTCATCTCCTCATAGTTTCCTTTTCGGTACGCCAGCCCTTTGTTTCCCAGTTCTTTTTTGGGGGTGATAATTCCTAGCTCAACCAGGTACTCAAAGCTCAATACACTATGATCACTCATTCCCAAGGGGAATGTGTGTACTCACCTAGTTGTGTCTGCAGGATCGAGCATTGACTCTTGGATCCCGCCTTTCGAGCATCGGTTGTTTACTCTACATCGGTTGTTTGTGTGTGTGTGTGTGTGTGTGTGTGTGTGTGTGTGTGTGTGTGTGTGTGTGTGTGTGTGTGTGTGTGTGTGTGTGTACTCACCTAGTTGTACTCACCTAGTTGTGTCTGCAGGATCGAGCATTGACTCTTGGATCCCGCCTTTCGAGCATCGGTTGTTTACAGCAATGACTCCTGTCCCATTTCCCTATCAAACCTGGTTTTAAAATTATGAATAGTATTTGCTTCCACAACCTGTTCCTGAAGTGCATTCCACTTTCCGACTACTCTCACGCTAAAAGAAAACTTCCTAACATCTCTGTGACTCATCTGAGTTTCAAGCTTCCATCCATGTCCCCTCGTTCTGTTACTATTCCGTGTGAACATTTCGTCTATGTCTACTCTGTCAATCCCTCTGAGTATCTTATACGTTCCTGTCATGTCCCCCCTCTCCCTTCTTCTTTCTAGTGTCGTAAGTTCCCTCAGGCACAGTTCCCTCAGGCGCTCCTCATACCCCATCCCTCGTAGCTCTGGGACGAGTCTCGTTGCAAACCTCTGAACTTTTTCCAGTTTCATTATATACTTCTTATATAACTTCTTCAGATGGGGACTCCATGATGAGGCGGCATACTCTAAGACTGGCCTCACGTAGGCAGTGTAAAGCGCCCTAAATGCCTCCTTACTTAGGTTTCTGAATGATGTTCTAACTTTTGTCAGTGTCGAGTACGCTGCTGTCGTTATCCTATTTATATGTGCCTCAGGAGATAGATTAGGTGTTACGTCCACCCCCAGGTCTCTTTCGCGCGTCGTCACAGGTAGGCTGTTCCCCTTCATTGTGTACTGTCCCTTTGGTCTCCTATCTCCTAGTCCCATTTCCATAACTTTACATTTGCCCATGTTGAATTCCAGTAGCCATTTCTCTGACCATCTCTGCAACCTGTTCAGGTCCTCTTGGAGGATCCTGCAATCCTCATCTGTCACAACTCTTCTCATCAACTTTGCGTCATCCGCAAACATCGACATGTAGGACTCTACGCCTGTAAACTTGTCGTTAACATATACAAGAAATAGAATTGGTCCCAGCACCGATCCTTGTGGTACTACACTTGTTTCTGTTCGCCAGTCCGACTTCTCACCCCTTACCGTAACTCTGTGGCTCCTTCCTGTTAGGTAGTTCCTTATCCATGCTAGGACCTTTCCCCCCACCCCCGCCTGTGTGTGTGTGTGTGTGTGTGTGTGTGTGTGTGTGTGTGTGTGTGTGTGTGTGTGTGTGTGTTTACTCAACTATTTGTACTCACCTAGTTGTGTCTGCAGGATCGAGCATTGACTCTTGGATCCCGCCTTTCTTGCCATCTGTTGTTTACAGGAATGACTCCTGTCATATTTCCTTTTCTTACCTAGTTTCAAAATTATGAATAAAGCTTGTTTCCACAACCTGCTCCTTAGGTGCGTTAAATTTTTCCACTACTCTAACGCTAAAAGAAAACTTCCTAACCTCTCTATGACTCATCTGATTTTCCAGCTTCCACCCCATGTTCCTTCGTTCTGTTAGTATTCCGTGTGAACATTTCGTCTATTTCCACTCGGTCAATTCAACCGAGTATTTTATACGTTCCTACAATATCCCCCTCTCTCCCTTCTTTTTTCTAGTGTCGTAAGGTTCAATTCCTTCAGGCGCTCTTCATAGCCCATCCCTCGAAACTCTGGGACGAGCCTCGTTTCAAGCTTCTGAGACTTTTGCAGTTTCCTTATGTGTTTCTTCAGATGGGGGATTCCATGATGGCACGGCATTCTCTAAGACTGGTTTCACGTAATCAGTATGAAGCGCCCTAAAAGCCTCCTTACTTAGGTTTTTGAATGATGTTCTAACTTTTGCCAGTGTAGAGTACGCTGCTGTCGTTATCCTATTCATATATGTGCCTCAAGAGATAGATTAGTTAATATGTCCACTCCTAGATCTCAATCTCGAATCGTTACTATAGGCAGTTGCCTTTCATTGTGTACTGTCGCTTTGGTCTCCTATCACTTAATCCAATTTCTCTAACTTTATATTTGCTCATCTTGAACTCCAGTAGCCATTTCTCTGACCATCTCTGTATCCTGTTCAAGTTCTATTGGAGGATCCTACAATCCTCACCTGTCACAACTCTCCTCATTAATTTTACGTCATCCGCGAACATTGATATGTTGGAGTCTACTCCTGTAAACTTTATTTATTTTTTTATATATTTATTTATTTATTTATTTATTTATTTATTAACTGTACCCGGCCACACATTGCTGTGGCTCAGCAGCGCATGTGGGTTGTTGAGCCACAGCAACTTATCCCTATCTTCCAGTCCTCCACCCCCATCCCCCCCCTCCCCCATCTTCTCGTAATCCTAACCATTCCTCATTCCCTCGTCCTCCCAACCATTCTCCACTCACTCATCCCTTCGTTTTCCCCACCATCCCAAGACTGCCCTGTTCCCTTATCCTCCCCCACCATTCTCCAATCCTCCTGTCTCCTCGTCCTCACCATCCCCAACTCCCCTGTCCCTCGTCCTCCCCACCATTACCCCATCCCCTTTCCCCCTCATCCTCTGCACCATCCCCCACTCCCGTCCCCTCGTCCTTCCCACTATTCCCTACTCCCTCGTCCAATGCATTCCCAAATGATCCGATGTTCATCAGAAAATTGGGAACATCAAATGATGTTCCCATCACTGAAGTATAAGAAAAACAGTTTAAAAAACGAAATGAAAAACAGGGAAAAAATAAAAAAAAATAAAAACTATACTCATGAAATAAACGGTACGCTAAACAACATGGCTCAATTCCAACGCAATGTCACACAAAAAAATTAAATCAAAATGAAAATGAATAAAAAATCTATGAAAATTCAATTTATCAATGCAATCGGAAACATTGAAATGGAATTGTAATGTATTTAGTATAGCATGTGTTGCTATTACGGGCAACAGATGGTGCTGTCTTTAAAAAAAAACATGTTTTTTTTTACCTGTCACAGGTGTGGCATCTATATAGTAGGTATATAAAAACACACGCATATTCGAAAGGAACGTTGTGTCAAAATTTCAAAGCAATCCGTGAAGAAGGTTTGGAGATTATAGCATGTGTTGCTCTTACATCCAACAGATGTCGCTGTTTTTAAATAAAAGCATGTTTTTTTCTGTCACAGGTGAGGAATGTACATAGTAGGTACATAAAAACACATACCTATTCGAATGCAATGTTGTGTCAAAATTTTTAGAGCAATCGGTAAAGAGGTTTTGAAGATTTCCCTCATGAAAAACACTGTTTTTCAAAATAAGCATATCTTTTTCCCGTCACATACGTGACATCTATGTAGTATGTATATAAAAACATGCTCGGATGAAAATGGAACGTTGTGTGAAAATTTCAAAGTAATCAGTGAAGAACTTTCGGAGATTAGCGATTTTGAAGAAACGAACATTTACTTTTTTATTTATATTGATTTATTTATATACAAGAAGGTACATTGGGTTTATTAGACTACAGAGACTTGAAGTTTTACATTCTTGTAAAGCCACTAGCATGCTTAGCGTTTCGGGCAGATCCTTAAATGTAAAATATAACTTTAAGAAGGTAATTTCAAGCAAAATTAAAAAATGTTTACAGGTACATTATAAGAAAGTTTCAAATTACATTGAAAGAACGTATAAAAATTACATTGTAAGAAAGTATAAAAATGCATTGTAAGAAAGTATAACGAAATACATTGTATAAGAAATTTGACAGAAAAAATGTAGGTACATTAAAGTAAATTTAAGTAAATTTAAGGGTTATCCACAAGTACATTTTAGCATAATTTCAGGATTGTTGCAAGCTATAATGTAGCAAACTATGTGTATTACCATAATATAAGATAACAACAATGATTACAATGGTAAAGTTGTATGGGATTGGTACATATTTTGGGGAATTGAGTAGCACTAGATACAGTGCGAGTTTCAATCATTAGATAGGAAACTGTGAAGATGAAACTAGTTACTTTTTGGTTTTATTTTTTAATAAGACAAAGTTTGACAACTTTTCAATTCGTTAGGGAGTGAGTTCCTTATACCATGTCACTTTATTTGCATAAAATGTCTACACAAATTATGTTTGACTCTGGGGATATCAAAGAGATATTTATTTCTGGTGTGGTGATTATGTGTTCTATCACGTCTGTTCATGAATAGTTTCAGAACAGAGTTTGCACCTAAGAACAGGGTTTAGTAAATATAACTGGCACAAGAGACTGTGTGGAGTGAGTTTATGTTTAGCATGTTTAGGGATTTAAACAGGGAAGCTAAGTGTTGTCTGAAAGCAGAGTTTGTTATTGTTCTGATAGCAGATTTTTGCTGGCTGATGATGGGACTGAGGTTGTTTGCAGAGATTGAGCCCCCATGCACAGATAATATATGTAAGATAGGAATAGATTAGCGCATAGTATAGTGAGAGGAGAGCAGAGTTTGGAACATAATATCTGATTTTAGAGAGTATACTAACCGTTATTGAGACTTTCTTGGATATGTGTTGTATGTGGGTGCTGAAGTTGAGTCTCTTGTCAATGTATAGGCCAAGGAACTTTCAATCATTTTTATTGCTGATGTTACATTGTCTATCTGAAGTTAAATTGCATTTGTTGATTTGCTTGCAAATAAGATGTAGTAGGTCTTTTCTATGTTTAGTGTGAGTTTGTTGGTTGACATCCATAAGTGAACTTTGTTTTAGTTCGTTTTTTACAACATTATTTAGTGTATGTGTGGGTTGGGTTCTGAGTAAATGACGGTAGTATCGTCTGCAAATAAAATTGGAGTAAGAATGTTAGAGACACTAGGATGTGTGTGGCGGAAGGGCATGGGAGACACTTTTGTATACAATAGATGGTATTTCACTAATGTTCCCAGCTTTGGTGTTTAGTGAGTGAATGAAGGACACATCATCATTTACGTATATTAGAAACAGAATTGGTCCCAGCACAGATCGTTAAGGTACTCCTACTGTTCGCCATTCCAACTTCTCGCCCCTTACCATTACTCTCTGGCGTCTTCCTGTTAGGTAGTTCCTTATCCATATTAGGACCTTTTTGCTTACTCCCGCCTGCCGCTCAAGTTTGAATAGCAGTGTTATGTGCAGTTCTGTATCATAGACTTTTGGCAGTATGCAGTCTGCCCATCCTTCTCTGTCCTGCCTTATCCTCGATATTTTATCATTGAATTCCAAATGATTTGTAAGACATGATTTCCTTTTCCAGAACCCATGTTGATGTAACAAACCTAATGTTCTCTAGGTGTGCAACAAGTCTTAGCCTAATTATTCTTTCAAGTATTTTGCAGGGGATGCTTGTCAGTGATACGGGTCTATAGTTAATTTAAGTGCCTCCTCCCTATCCCCTTTCTTGAAAATCGGTACGTCATTTACTTTCTTGCAGCAACTGGGCTATTCTCCCGACATAGGTGTCTCATTAAAGATCTCATTAAAGCACTCATTGCCAGAGGCACGCTGAGGGCCTGCGCTGCCTTTTTTAGTTTCCACGGTGATACTTTGTCTGGTCCAACTTCTTTAGTTGCATCCAGTGTTGTCAACTGTTTCATTACCTCCTCTGCTGTCACCTCTGTATCTCATAGTCTTTCATCTAGAGGTAACCCGTTCTAACAATGGGAGCTGCGCATGCTCGGTAGTGAACACTCCATGAAAACTGGCATTAAATGCCTCGAAGATTTCCTTGTTACTCTCTCTATTTGCCCCCTTCTGTTTTCCTTAGTCATGTCACTTGGTCGTTCACTGACAATTTTCTTCTTATATCTCTGTGTAGTAATTTAGGTTGCTTTTTCACTTTGATTGCAATATCGTTCTCATAATTTCTTTCCGATATTCTTCTTATGTTAATGTAATCGTTCCTAGCTCTGTTACATCTAATCCTGTTGTCCTCTGTCCTTTGCCCTCTGCATTTCCTCCACTCCCTCCTGCTTCTATTTTTTGCTTCCTTTCTCTGTCTATTAAACCATGAGTTATTATAATCCCCTCCTACTTTTTTCCTTTACTGTTGGTATATATCTCTTTTCGGCCTCCTTGCATTTCCATGTGACTAGGTTCATCATATCTTGTTCTGGTGATCGTCTAATTTCTTCCTCCTCCTCTCCTCCTCCTCCTCCTCCTCCTCCTCCTCCTGTGTGCGTCTCTCAAACACATGTGCATGCATTTGAGAAATTACCTAAGAGTAGTTACAGGATGAGAGTTATGCTCGTGGTGAGTGTGAGTTCTAACCTATTTGTGCCTGCAGGTTCGAGCTCCAGCTCTTGGAACCTCTTTTCTAGGCGTTGGTTGTCTAATGCAATGACTCCTGGCCTATTTCCCTATCATACCTTCTTTTAAAGTTATGAATTGAGTTCATAAATGTCTTTCAATTTACTCACTAACTTATGCTAAAATAAATATTTCTAACATCTCTATGACACATTTGAGTCTCAAGATTCCATCAGTGTCCCCTTGTCCTATTGTTATTAATTGCAAACATTTCCTCTGTTTCCATGTTGTCAATCACAAGGAGTGTGGGTTTGTACGTGTGTGTGTGTTGAACTCACCTAGTTGTGCTTGCGAGGGTTGAGCTTTGGCTCTTTGGTCTCGCCTCTCAACTATCAACCAATAAAATTTTCCAGAGTATCAGAAAGTAACTCACCTAAGTTCCTTGGGACCGGCAGTGGTATGATAAGTTAGTCAAGGTGAGTGGTTGTGCACAAGTATTAAGACAGGATTGTCGACGCATGTTGCGGCGTAATTGATGTCTCTCTGATGAGATATTAGCTTTTGCCAACACCAATCAGTAGAGTAAAGTGGCTCTCTGTATATTACTTCGTAAGTTCTTTAAATAAACGTTTGAAGTTTATGTTAATCCCTTTTTTATCACTTTTTTAACCAATTTGATATACTTGCATAATATAATTTCCTCAAAGTTACATAATATTTAGGCCCCTACTCATACATATATAATTGATATGAAAAAAAACACTGGAAACTACCCCAATATTTCATTCTTTAACTTTCAGGGACTTTGACGACCAATGTGACTCGGGAAAGAATCGCAGCTGACATATAAGGAGTTCCGTACAGTTAGACACTTATCAATACTGTGCATCCTCCTGGATGCTTTCTCCATATCTTGTAAAGGTTGTAGTTGCCTTGTTGAAGCCGTCTACCATTTCGTTGTGATGCTGTATGCAGTTGCAACCCAGACGAAGTAAAAATCCAGAGTTACCAGCATTTTACACACTCTAAATACCCGCTTTAAGTCCACAGAGGTTCACTGAGTGGGTGTTTACTAACACGGATTTCTATTGCTGAAGAGGTAGGATAGTCAGTGGATGGGAAAGTCAATGGATGGGATAGTCAATAGATAGGATGGGTGGATGAATGGGATAGTCAATGGATGGGATAGTCAATGGATGGGATAGTCAATGGATGGGATTGTTAAAGGATATGATGAAGAATGAAAGGGATTTTGAATATATGGGATGGTGAATAACTGAGATAGTGCATGGATTGGAATGTGAATGGATGGGATGGTAAATGGACAGAATTGTTAATGCATGGAACGGAGAATGGATGGGATGGTGAATGGATAGAATTTTGAATGGACAGAATAGTGAATGGGCAGAATTTTAAATGGATGGGATGGTGAATGGTGGGGATTTTGAATGGACGAGATGGTGGATATATGGGGTGATGGATTGATGGAATGGTGAATGGATGGAATGTTGAATTTATGGGATAGTGAATGCAGAGAATTGTAAATTAATCGGATAGTGAAAGGAGGAGATGATGAATGGATGGGGTAGTGAACGGACGGCATGGTGGATGGATGAGATGGTTAATGGATGTGATTGTGAATGGGTGGGATGGTGAATGGATTGCATGGTGTTGGGATTTCTGGGGCTTGAACTCATATATTAAATTATTTGATTATTATGTTTAAATAAATCAAAGGACCACCCACTTTTGAGAAAAGAGGGAAAACAAGTAAGGTTGATTATTCGATTGACACTATAGAACCAGTGCCAATGGATAATAATTAAATGAATGATCACTTGAAATAATGAATAGACTGTATTATTAATTCATTAAAGTCAAAGCCTCAAATTTCAACATTGGGGGGGTATTTCTAGAAGTTCATATATATGTAGGAACCAGTGTGGTTCGTCAGTAGTTCATTGTTGAGTTAGTAACATAACAAATCTAAACTAATATAGATTCAAAGATATGATACCTCAAATAATGAATATTATAGATTATGAATTATTGAGCAACAATAGGAGCAAACACCTTAATTACCAAATCATAAATTCGGGCAGTAAATTATTTACTGTATAGATCCTATATGAATTATATTGAAATCAGTAATAATCTTAGCTACATTTATACGAAATAGGTGTCTTACCTGTAAGACGACTTCTGTAACTCCATTTCGTCATTCGTCCTCGTGGTCACAGGATCCCAATAAAGAAAGAACCCGAAGTGAATATCACGAATGAAGAGAAACAGCTTGTCGACTCCTCATATACACGCTGCATTCAGGGAAATTTTAGTAGCATTTTATTAGGCTATGAATTATTTCAAGTATTCATTAAAGTTGAAATAAATGAAGAAAATCAACTACAGTTGTGTGTTTGTTGTTCATTCTTCGTTACGGCAGACTACCCACAAATATACAACCCAGAGTGATGCATCAAACAAGATTGGTATACTTAACATGAGCGTATCAAATACTAAGGTCTGCCGAAACCGCGTCTGCCAGTCCCAGGCGTCCACTGCTGTACATGTGTAATTACAGACCATGGGTTCAATTGTTGACGCGTTATTAGCTGGTAGGGCACTGTAGAACACGTGGGAAGGTAATTGGTGACTATTGGTGGAGTTGCAACGTAATTATTGTTGGAGAACTCTTCAGTCACTACCACGCGTCTCGCCTCTCTGATCGCCAGGAATGCCTCGTGAGCAATGGCGTCTCCACCCTCCCTAAACTCGTCTCCCGCATTCACAACAGAAATTGCTAATCACGGATAATTCTTTTCCGCGTAATTACTGATGTAATATGCTAATGAGAACCGGGTTGCAATTATAAGGAATTAAATAACATCATATTCTCGTTAAATGGTGTTAAATGAGAAATGGAGAGGATATCTATTCCCTCCATAGCATTTGTATGTAACAAATAAAACTGCTACTAGATAATATTTTCAATTAATAACTCTCGGTTTTGGATTATTGGGAGTGATATTATCAGTAGTTAATTATTACACGGAATACTGATAATTTTAGAGAACCACATTCAATTCTCTGACATATTGGTAATAAACGTGTCTAGATAGACATTATCTGACGCAATCTTGCTACTCAATGTCATGAGGATTCTAGCACTAATTCGCAGATAATGAAATATATTATAGACTGTAGGTTGGTTGGTGTTGTCGTCGTTGATCCTTCTCTATGGACAACCCAACCCACAACTCGGCAGAGTGCTTATACTAGGAGATCACCCTTGGCGCTTCTGGCTCTTGGAGAGGGGCTCAACGTCACACGTTTAGGGGATGCGGCTCCAACACTTAGCCTCGTTGTCACGTGCACACACCCACTCGAGCCGCTGTGACTCCCCACTCTCTCCTTATGAGATATGATCTCCTCAATCCCCTATGACTTACTAGTATTACCTCCTACCCTGTCCACAGCAGTGGTTCTTGGTTCTTTCTCTCCCCTTCTTTACTACCTCCTGGGAAGCCTCACTAGGACAAGGGCAAACACCAGCAAATTGTGACACATTTACTGGACAAAGCACATACACGATACATACACACATATAATAATAATGAATCCTATACTCTATAATATCACAATCAGGTTGCACTCCAACACCTTCAGAACTCTATTATCAGCTTATCAAGTGGTATCCTATCTCCTGGTTCACCACCTGATACTATTAACCTCCTCAAGTTGACCAAGCCTACATACACTGTTGCACTATCAGCAAGATAATGTATATATAAAAAATCAGCATTTGAATGCAATAACATATACCAGTATAAATGTTCATTGATACACAACAATGATTAATCGATCAATATCAGTCCTAGAACGCATACATCTGTAGGTAATCAAGCCTACGACTGTAACTCTAAACTTCAGTATAAAACACTCCTTGACATAAGAATGCAAACAGTCACTCACCTCTCACTGCGTCTTGCACGCTACTGACAACCAAACACTATCAACTCCCTATAAGTAATCCACCAGAACTTCCCCTTCCACCTCTGGAAGTTCACTACCCTAATATCCTTAGGTTCTTCCGGGCTTCACTACCAGGATCCTCTGCAGCTCCTCCAGGCTGCTATCATGAAGTTTCCTTGAGCAACTACGGTGCTTCACCCTTCTGCTAGGGTCCTCCACAGCTCTCTTGGCTGCTACACCATGAAGTTTCCCCGAGCAACTATGGTGCTTCTCCACCTCTACAGAAGCACGTGACACTCCTCTTCACTGCTGCTTCTCCTCACAGCTCGAGGTCCTCTGCTCCACTACCTTGGAGTCTCATCAGCTACATCATCTGCTGGCTTCGAAGTTCTCAGCAACTTCTTCCCCAAAAGACAAACCTGCAACCCATCGACACTCCAATAAAATGTTCCCCTTTAACACATAAACAAAAATAACCACACAATATGCTTGCCTCAAACCTCTATCTGTCCTCTACATACAGTGAGAGTGGACTCCCCCGTTTTGGGCGGGTCCATACTCCACCTCACCTGGCGGCGGTCCTCACTCGCTGGGAGGGTCTTCCTCCATCCGGAGCCAGGCTCCCTCAGTCGTCCGCCAGAGCTCAGAGAGGACGGACGTCGCTCCGTGTTCCTCCCTCTCCACTCTCTTATTTCAGGCTTTCTGCCTTATTAAAACATGTCTAACCTATAAATAAACATTGCTACTGTCGCTGGGCACACGACCAACTACAAGTGATCACTATGAACTGGCGTATATCGTGCTTACCACAGATTAATTGGTCGAGGGCGCTTTCCCTCTGACGGCGTCTGGTCAGGGCGCTCCCACGGCCCACAATAATGCTTCTGGGCGATTTAATATCTGCTCGTCGACCAGGACTTGAGACCACAACGTTCCCAGCTCGATTCCACAGCTGGTACGTCTACACACTTCTCTTCTCTTCGAGATATATCACTAGGGGTTCCCTTCTGACGGGAGCTCACGGAGCGCAGCTTTCCCCTGCGATGTCTGGCACTCAAGTGAGGTCAAGGTCCTCCAGAAGCGAGCCTCACGCCTCCAGCAAAATGTCCACATCTCCTAGCCCGTCATTTATCTATTTTCTTCTGCATTGCCCATAATCTCAAACTGTTACACATATCCAACCAACTATTTTACATATGCGTTATCACCTCAATACTTGCTAGACCTTCTAGTTAGGTCAGGCTTGCTGAATAACTCTCAAGAAGGGAGACTCGTTTCTCCTGCAGGCTGAGATCATAACACTCCCCTCCCCTTATTTTTGAGAGTTATTCCAGTGGCAAAGCTCGGGATAATACATCTGCCACCACACTGTTTCTTCTTCAACCGACTGGTTCGACCGGTTGATCTGCTTATGTACTCCTTTAGGAGTCTACAATTAGTTCGTTGCTCCTTGCAACATCCGGCTCACAACTCTCCAGAAACATGGTCTTCTCACAAACGATTTGACTTCTCTAGCACCTCTTGGCTAGGCTGTCCTCCTTGGACGCCTGCAATCCATTGGTCCACTCTACTTACTGTCTCCACCCTCCGTTTCCTCGTCTTCTTCTCTTCACGTCCAGAGTCAGACATCTACTGTCTGTACCTCCTCTGTCGTCTTCATACTTCCATCTACTGCCATTATACTTCCGTCTCCTGTCATCATACTTCACTCCCTCGTCTTCACCAACTATCCTCCCTTTCGTCTCCTCATTTGTCCAAGACATCGTCTTGTTTGACCTCCATCGAGTCCTCGGCTTTCTTCTATTCCTCCATGCTTGCACCATCATCCTCTTCCCACACTTCTCACCTCTATACAACTCCATTTCTTCTCCTTCAACTCTTCTTCGTTCCCTAAAAGTTTCTTCGAGCTCTGTACTACAGCCAACAGCACTCGACCATACATGTCGCTCTACCTCTCCCAGAGTGCTCGTAAGCATCTCTCCACACATACTGTCTCTACTCCTCTCATTTTCTCGGCTATCACTCTTCACCATCTCTCCTCCTCGTTTTCTGTGAAACATGCCAACTCTTGACATCTCAAACAACTTAACTCCACTATCCATATGCCTCTGTGCTCGTGGACAATTTGACGCTCTACTCTCGTCCTCAGTCTGTCCACATCCTTCCTCATTTCTACTCAGCACAGTTGCATTCGCCTTCCGACCCTTAATTTCAGCAGTCTGGGCTCTATTCAGGTCCGCTCTCTTCACATGAGTTTTCTTCGGCTGGGTCATCTTCACTTTTGACCTCACCGAGACTCCATTTTCCTGGGCTGGACCTTCATCAAATAGCCATGCTATATCTACATCGATATCTTCTACCGGTTTAATCGACACTGTCTCACCTTCTCCAGCGTCTTCTTTGTCGGCCACCTCTGCCTTCGTCACTACCGAGACAGGGTACTCAATGGCTTGGCGGTCTCCTGACTCATCTCCTCGGATGTCAGTCAGGTTCACACTCTCAGGTGTCCCACCCGTGCCGTGGCCTTCTGGGCTCTCCTCTGGCACAGTCTCCGCTATGACTCTTGGCAACACCTTTATCCCGCACAAGTCATTCCCCAGGATCATTTGGACTCCTGGAATAGGTATGTCGGGGCATACTCCCAACATTACCTCTGCCGACACATATTCCGACCTTAGCTGGACAGTACAAATGGGCATGTCACTTTCAGACAACAACCCATATACCTTCATCTTACTCCTGCCAGCTAACCGTCGATCATTCCCAATCAGGCTTCTCGTAATCAAGCTCTGATTAGCTCCGGTATCTCTTAAGATACCAACTTCTACCTCAGGTTGGCCTCCTACACTGATCCAACCTTTGCTCATGAACGGCCTATACCTCTCGTTCACTAAGTTCACTTTCTGTGGTTTGTCTCGGAACACATTAGTATATTTACTTTGGGGGTCACACATGGCCAGGGTCACAACTCTTTTGCCCTGCCTACAATCTCGCATCACGTGACCCAATCCGTTACAATTGTAACATCTCATCTGGGAAAAGTCTCTTCTATATGTACCCGAGTAGCTCTGACTCTGCCCACTCGTATTGGAGTTCCTCGGGCCAGACGTACTACTCGTACTCTGTGGAGCTTTACTGGACTCTTGATTTCCTGGGTAACGACCAGTTTCTCGTTTTGCTCCTCCATCTTCACTTTCAGACGAAGTGCGCGACCTACTCTTCTGAGTTTTAGGGTACTTACTTTTATCTGCCCATTTATCAAAAATTTTCTCACCCCAGACTCCTTTGGGTCTTTCATAATTTCTTCCTCCCCAGACTCCATTGGGTCTGCCATTGCTGCGTCTCACCTCGCTTCTCACTCTGTTCTCCCTTAAGCTCTTGTACGCTTCAGTAATCATATCCGCCCAATCTGCGACATCTTTCACTTCCTTTATCCCTGCTTCTTGGATCTTGAACTTTGTTTCGGGATGCATCATCTCCAAGAACTTCTCCATGACCATCAGTTGCTTCAGGTCAGCGTAAGATCCAACTCCAGCAGCCTCAATCCACTTCTGGAATCGTCTTTCCAGATCTCTTGCTGTCTCAGCAAACGTACATGCTCCAACTTTGATCATCTCTCTGAAGCGCTTCCTATAAGCCTCTGAGGTTAACTGAAACGAGCGCAATATGCTGCTCTTTACTGTGGCGTAATCCTGGCACTCTTCCAGTGACAATTGGGTGTATGCCTCCCTGGCTGCACCGGTCAATCTTAACTGGACCAGCTGGGCCCATTCCTCCTGTGGCCACTCCTTGATGCTGGCTACTTTTTCAAAGTGCTCGAAAAAGCTCTCTGCCTCTTCGGGAACAAACAAGGGAATGTCCTTCTCCCTAACCCTAACCTCTGGTGGGTGTGATACCTGGGTGGTGCTCTCTGGCAACCCATGTTCAATCCTCTGCTCAGCCAAGGTTCTATTCGCTTCTATCTGCATTTGTTTTGTTCTCTCTTTTTCTTTTTCGACTTGGGCTTTTTCTTTCTCCTGTTCCAACTCCAGTTCCCTTACTCTGGTTTTCTCTTTTTCTTTCTCCTGTTCCAACTCCAGTTCTCTTACTCTGGTTTTCTCTTTTTCTATTTCCAGTCTGGTTTTCTCTTTTTCCTTCTCGGCTTCGTTTTTCATCTGGAGTTCTAATTTCATCTTTTCCAGCTGGAACTGTCTCTCCTCACGCTGTTGTTGGATCTGGAGCTCTAACTGGAATCTCTCCAAGCTCCTATTTCGGCTACTCCTACTACTGCGGCTACTCTTGCTGCTCCTACTCGATCCCTGGGATCTCACTTCATCCTGCCCATCATCCTCCTTTCCACTTTCAGCACCTTTCTGGGCTCCTTGTTCTGCCGCTTCATTTTTGGCTCTTAACTGCCTCAGGATCTCATCCTTCATCCCAGCTACTTTAGATGCTTTCAACCTGATGCCACATTTTTCTGCTATTTGTTTCAATTGATCCCTTGTGCAACCTTCCAAGTCCTCAGGCTTGCCTGACTCCACAAACGCTTGCACCTTATCCATCTTGTCCTGTGAGTCTTCCCAAGAGAGAATATACACCTGCGGTCACACAGTTTATTTCAGCAAGGGTGTACAAATCCACTCTTGGACAGGGTGTGGGTGTGTCAGTTCACTCTCCCGGACAGGCCCCCAATTTATTATAGACTGTAGGTTGGTTGGTGTTGTCGTCGTTGATCCTTCTCTATGGACAACCCAACCCACAACTCGGCAGAGTGCTTATACTAGGAGATCACCCTTGGCGCTTCTGGCTCTTGGAGAGGGGCTCAACGTCACACGTTTAGGGGATGCGGCTCCAACACTTAGCCTCGTTGTCACGTGCACACACCCACTCGAGCCGCTGTGACTCCCCACTCTCTCCTTATGAGATATGATCTCCTCAATCCCCTATGACTTACTAGTATTACCTCCTACCCTGTCCACAGCAGTGGTTCTTGGTTCTTTCTCTCCCCTTCTTTACTACCTCCTGGGAAGCCTCACTAGGACAAGGGCAAACACCAGCAAATTGTGACACATTTACTGGACAAAGCACATACACGATACATACACACATATAATAATAATGAATCCTATACTCTATAATATCACAATCAGGTTGCACTCCAACACCTTCAGAACTCTATTATCAGCTTATCAAGTGGTATCCTATCTCCTGGTTCACCACCTGATACTATTAACCTCCTCAAGTTGACCAAGCCTACATACACTGTTGCACTATCAGCAAGATAATGTATATATAAAAAATCAGCATTTGAATGCAATAACATATACCAGTATAAATGTTCATTGATACACAACAATGATTAATCGATCAATATCAGTCCTAGAACGCATACATCTGTAGGTAATCAAGCCTACGACTGTAACTCTAAACTTCAGTATAAAACACTCCTTGACATAAGAATGCAAACAGTCACTCACCTCTCACTGCGTCTTGCACGCTACTGACAACCAAACACTATCAACTCCCTATAAGTAATCCACCAGAACTTCCCCTTCCACCTCTGGAAGTTCACTACCCTAATATCCTTAGGTTCTTCCGGGCTTCACTACCAGGATCCTCTGCAGCTCCTCCAGGCTGCTATCATGAAGTTTCCTTGAGCAACTACGGTGCTTCACCCTTCTGCTAGGGTCCTCCACAGCTCTCTTGGCTGCTACACCATGAAGTTTCCCCGAGCAACTATGGTGCTTCTCCACCTCTACAGAAGCACGTGACACTCCTCTTCACTGCTGCTTCTCCTCACAGCTCGAGGTCCTCTGCTCCACTACCTTGGAGTCTCATCAGCTACATCATCTGCTGGCTTCGAAGTTCTCAGCAACTTCTTCCCCAAAAGACAAACCTGCAACCCATCGACACTCCAATAAAATGTTCCCCTTTAACACATAAACAAAAATAACCACACAATATGCTTGCCTCAAACCTCTATCTGTCCTCTACATACAGTGAGAGTGGACTCCCCCGTTTTGGGCGGGTCCATACTCCACCTCACCTGGCGGCGGTCCTCACTCGCTGGGAGGGTCTTCCTCCATCCGGAGCCAGGCTCCCTCAGTCGTCCGCCAGAGCTCAGAGAGGACGGACGTCGCTCCGTGTTCCTCCCTCTCCACTCTCTTATTTCAGGCTTTCTGCCTTATTAAAACATGTCTAACCTATAAATAAACATTGCTACTGTCGCTGGGCACACGACCAACTACAAGTGATCACTATGAACTGGCGTATATCGTGCTTACCACAGATTAATTGGTCGAGGGCGCTTTCCCTCTGACGGCGTCTGGTCAGGGCGCTCCCACGGCCCACAATAATGCTTCTGGGCGATTTAATATCTGCTCGTCGACCAGGACTTGAGACCACAACGTTCCCAGCTCGATTCCACAGCTGGTACGTCTACACACTTCTCTTCTCTTCGAGATATATCACTAGGGGTTCCC
The DNA here is from genome assembly GCF_040958095.1 of Procambarus clarkii. Taxonomy (NCBI): domain Eukaryota; kingdom Metazoa; phylum Arthropoda; class Malacostraca; order Decapoda; family Cambaridae; genus Procambarus; species Procambarus clarkii. Next base: position 2,314,258 of record NW_027189152.1, on the reverse strand, counting down.
TTCTGACGGGAGCTCACGGAGCGCAGCTTTCCCCTGCGATGTCTGGCACTCAAGTGAGGTCAAGGTCCTCCAGAAGCGAGCCTCACGCCTCCAGCAAAATGTCCACATCTCCTAGCCCGTCATTTATCTATTTTCTTCTGCATTGCCCATAATCTCAAACTGTTACACATATCCAACCAACTATTTTACATATGCGTTATCACCTCAATACTTGCTAGACCTTCTAGTTAGGTCAGGCTTGCTGAATAACTCTCAAGAAGGGAGACTCGTTTCTCCTGCAGGCTGAGATCATAACAAATATTAAGTTAGGTTGACACTACCGTTAGTGAAATTAATAACTACTGTAGTTAGTATATAATAATGATGTATTATAATACAATGGTAGTTTGTTAGTGTTGGAAATTTCCAACATAACTCCGGGGGGGGGGGGACTCGGGTCACAGTTCAATGTTGAGTACTGATGCACCTATCTCGAAGTTAATATTAATGTTAGTACGTCAGTACACATATAACGGATGTCCCGTAATTGTCAAGGACATACTTAAACTTTAAGTCTTGTAAAGGAACTCATGTTAAATGTAAACATGGAATTGTGAATCATCTAAAGTTAATGACTACTAAAGCCTACAATGTACTCCTTGACTGGTATCGCAATGACGTGTAACGGTTATGTTACTAAGTCTTAAAGTTTTGCAAACTCATAGATGCTCTAAATGGAATAATGTTATAGTTGATAGCCTACACAAACAAATTAATGATTAAATCATACAATTTAAGGTAACTGAGAATCCACTGTGAGGTGAATGTCTTGGGTCATTGTGACTTGTAACTGATTTGTTACTTGACATCACAACACAGCATCATCATGATTACTCAAATTGGATGGAAAATTATTTGCTCTTAGTCAGAGCTATAAAAGGCCTGCAGTTTCCGTTTACATTGTTGAGCAGCTGCTCTAGGTGGGAGGGTGCTCGGTGGATCAGAATTGTTGTCCTCGGAAACTGTAGGTGAAGTTGGTTCTGCTAAACACTCTCGTTCTGCTAATTCGAGAGGTACCAACTTCTCTAATGTTTTTAGGGTAGTAGTGTCTCGGCACAAAACCCGTACTACTCTCAGGATGCCTTGGTGATCTGGGTGGATAGAAACAATTTTGCCTATAGGCCATTCTGACCTGGATCCATCACTGTCAATCAGTACTAGGTCTCCTGGTTTGAGTTGAACTTTATTATAGGGGCTCGAATCTCCATAGTGGTACTCTCGTAGAGCTGTGAGGTACTCTCGAGTCCACACCTCATTCCACCTTTCAATTACTCTCGAGAGATGGTGGTAACTTTTCACTAAGTCACTCCTAGTTACATGGTAAGAGTCGACGGGATCCTCTTCTGCCAAAGGTACCAGAGGGCTCAGCAGGCCTCCATGTATTAAATGTGAGGGATTCAGGGGTTCTCTCTGTGAGAAGTCATCTGATAGGTAAGTTAATGGGCGATTGTTGATTCGCGCCTCAATTTCCACGACGAGTGTTTGGAGTTCAGAGAAACTAATTTTCTGTCGATGCAAGGTCTTCCTTAAACATTTCTTGACAGTCCCTATCATACGTTCGTTGAACCCACCTTGCCAGGGGGCTCTAGGAGCAATAAATTTCCAGTGGCATTGTCGTTTCTGCATGACAGACTGCACTTCTTGATGATTCCATATCTCTCGTAGGCAGGCTTCTCTTGCCACAAAATTTTAACCATTATCAGATATCATTAGTTTGGGACAGGATCTGCGAGCTGCAAATCTACGAAAAGCTTGGATGAAGGCTTCGGCACTCATGTCAGAAGTCACTTCTAGATGTACGCCTCGTGTGGTTGCACACGTGAAGAGGCAAATATAAACTTACACTGGTATCTTATCTGGAGTGCCAGTGAGAAGCAAGGCTCCTGTGTAATCGACACCAGTGGTCTCAAAGGGACGAAGATGGACTAATCTCTCCTTAGGGATAGGGAGATAGGAGGGAAACACTCAAGATAGGGAGTGGTGGAGGTCCTGGGTAAGGACACACTCGAGCGTCGTATCTTTTGCAGATTGCACAGAACTTAATGATTGATTTGACAGTTTAACGACCTTGATGAAGCCAATATTTCTGTCTTAGGTCGGCGAGAGTGTCTAACATTCCACCATGCAAAGTACCATATTGATGATGATGTAAAACTAGAAGTTTTGAAATAATGTGGTGACGTGGTAGAAGGATCGGATTCTTTGTATCCAAATCAATTTTTGCATGAAGCAGACGTCCTCCACACCTTAATATATTATGAGTGTTGGTATCATACAAATACCTAGAGACTTGGTTAATTTATCTGGAAGATTTTCATATTCACTTCCATACGTCTCTTGTTGTGCACGTTTGATCCAGTAGAGGATAGGATTGGGAAACTTATGCCTGATTCCTATCTTAGCAAGAAAGTCAAACACATGTGCTGTCACTCTTAATAACTTACTCAAGTTAGAATAATTGTGAGGATTAATAACTGAGATTCGATGAGGTTCTGGGTCTTTCATGGGAGTAGCGATACTGGTCACAATGACTTGTGGTTTCTGTTTGGGCCACTGAGCACTAACAAGTCATGAAGGTCCATTAAAAAACATCGAAGACTTGATTAGTTGTTTTAATGTTAATCATCGTGATAAGTAATCTGCAGGATTGTCCTTAGTGGGGACATGTCTGAATTTATATCCAGCAGATAATTCATGAATTTCCCTAACGCGATTACTAACATAGGGAGTTTTGTTGTTGTTATTTCTTACCCATTGCAAGACTGCCTCATTGTTTGACCACACTACGACTTCACCAAAGTGGATATTATTGAGTGTCTTGGTCAGGCAATGAGCCAATCGTACTTCCACAAGCAATGCAGTCAACTCTATTTGAGGTAAAGATCTCTTCTTGATTGGAGCAACTCTTGCTTTAGATGCGAGTAAAATTGATTGTGCACTATTGACTAAGTAGGCTGCAGCACCATACGCTTTGCCAGAGGCATCGCAAAAAACGTGCAAATTTGTGGGTAAGTTTTGTCCTGAAGCATTACAAGGAAATTTCAAAACACCTAATTGATTGAAATCCGTTGTATTTGTCATTTATCTTGCAACTCAATTGGCAATGAATCATCCCATCCCATATGTTTCTGCCAGCATTCCTGCATGAGGAGTTTGCCCCTTATTAATATAGGACTAAGTAAGCCTAAAGGGTCAAATGGTTGACTGACAAACAAGAGTAATTTTCTCATGGTAAGGGATGAATTATTGGTTTGTACTGACTTGACATTCATCTCGTCAGTACCTGTGTTCCATTCCACGCCGAGAACTTTTAATTGATTAGGCACCTGATAACCCGGAAATTCTTTCTCGATTATCTGGTTTAATTATTTATTGTTTGAGGCCCATGATTGTAGTGGCATATCGGCTCCTAACACCTCACGGTTAGCCTCATGGTAAATTTCTACCAATTTGGATTTGTCATTTGTAGTTCCCTGGAAATTATCGACATACAAGTTGTCACTGATCTCCGTTTTATAAGGGCTATTTGACTTCCTCAAATGTGTGTCTAATGCGGCTTGAAGTAGAAACGGTGAAGAAGTCGCACCGAATAGCACAGAGGCAAACCAGTAGGTTATGACGTCACTGTCAGGATCCAGTGGGCCCTTAATCCAGAGAAATTTGGTGTAATTACGATCCTCCTCTTGCAAGCCTACTCTAAGGAAAGCTTTACTGATATCAGCAGTATAAGCGAAAATACCAGTGCGGAATCGTAATAATACATCATGTAGCCTTTGTGTTAGGCTAGGTCCCGTTTGGAGGCATTCATTCAAGGACACGCTGTTTGGCTTCACTTTGGCACTTGAGTTGAAAACAATGCGTATTGGCGTTGTCAATGAATCTTTCTCCACAGCGTAATGAGGTAAATAGTGACCTGTTTTTCGGTCATCATTAACAACAACTTCGATAAATTAACTATTGAGTTGTTGTTGAATTAATTGATGATACATGTTCAATTTATCTGGCTGTTTCTTCAGCCGTATTAATTGAGACTGTAATTGAGAGGCTGCCATGAAATAATTAACTTGAAGTTGTGGATAATTCAACTTCCATGGCAGTCTCACCCAGTATTGTTTGTCTTTATAGACAACTGTGTCCAGATATTGCTGGTAAGTCCACGTATTATCTGGGCTTGGTTTATCAGGGACAATGCCTAAAGTGTCTAAATCCCACAGACGATGTACAGGTGGATCAGACTCATTATCTTCAGATATTTCTCTGAAATGTAAGGCTGACTTTTCCAAGCCCAGTCACGCCACTATTGAATTGTTAGATTGTTGGTTGGTTGACGCTGGTTTTTGTTGGAAAAGCACCGATCCAGTAAGCAATTTGCCTCCAGCAGATGACAACAAATTCATTCTGTGTTGTCTGGTGCATCCTGTTATAAATTTATAATAATAGTCAGCACCTATAAGGATACCAACATCTGTGAGGCAGTCAGAATTTATTTTGTGATCTGCTAGCCTCATGCGGTTGCGTTTGAGATATCTCGCAGTGCGAGCTAGTCCTGTGACCTGCAGTTCTGAAGGAAGTTGATCTACTACTACTGCTTGTATTGGACTAGTGGAAGATCCAAGTCTCACTAACACCTTGACTACTTGGTATTCCCGAGGTCCACTATTAGTCAAGAACCCAGAAATATTCAGTCTCACACTTTTGGCAGGTTTTAATTTTAACTGCTTGACTAATTGTTGTGTGATGAAGGTTTTCTGTGATCCTTAATCAAAGAGACCTCTAGTGTTAACTCTAGACTTCCTGTCAATTAGTTTGAGTTGAGCCGTAGGCAGAGTGGTATTATTGCCTGATTATTATAGTATTATTATTATCAGTAGCAAGTACATTTATTTCTTGATGTACCTTGTAATATTGTACTGTGGTAGAATTCATATAATCGTTCTGAGGTGTCATAGATTGTGTAGAAGTTTTTCTACGTAAGGCATAATGATGTACGCCTTTGTTGCATCTACTGCATAACCGTAGCTGCACTACAAATTTACTGGGATCATGAGAACCCATGCACTTGGTGCATCTGTGTAATTCTTGTAGCCGTTTAATCCTGGTATTAAAGTTAGGATAAACAGCGCATTTGTAGGTGACATGTTCTTGATCACAGAACAGAAACCTTCTCTCTCTGGCTGAGTTTGTCCTTTTAGTAGACATATCAGTTATAACGTCAGAAGGAGATACAGAATAAATACCTACACTACCACTACTTTTTCCAGTGGATGGAGTAGCCTTAGGTTTGGATTTATTGGACTTATTCAAAGTCGATTTGGGTTTGACTGAGTTGTAAATGTTATGTTGTTTAGACTCAGGTTTAATCTTATCATGAGTCTTCAACCTGTTAACCGTTAGTTTCAGTCCCTCGAATATTTGCTTGAGAGTGAGAAACTCGGTTTTATAGTGTGAGCAGATTTCTGCTAAAATATTTCGAGGTAATTTCCTCTGTAAAAGTAACTTGATTGACCATTCTGAGGCTGGTACATCAACTTTAGTACCTAAGGCCTTCACTAGAGACTCTACTTCTAGCCTGAAGCTTTGAAGTGAGTCTGGTCGGTTTCTTGGGGCATTCAGACCTAGCAACTGGTAATACAGGTTAGCTATACTCAACTCCTTGTTGCAATAGTTCAACTTTAGTAGTTTTATAGCTTCCTCATAATTACTCTCAGTGAGAGCTAGGTTATTTATGACCTTTTTAGCCTCCCCTTTGAGAAGACTAATCAGGTATGAGAATTTTGAAACTCTGTCAAGAGCAGATTTCTTATGTATATGAACTTCAAATGAAGTCCAAAATGTGTCCCAATTTTCTTCATCCAGCCCTGCAAATGTAGGTAAGTCTAAAGTAGGTAGACGAACCTCAGGTAATTGATTACTAAGATTGAGACATAGTATTATTTGCTTTAGATTTATATTGTTTTACTATATTGGATATTACATCAATTTTATCTTGAGTCTCATCTTCATACTGAGAAATATCTGCTTGAATTTGATCTATTTCCTCAGGATCAGTTTCAGTTGCATTCAGTAGGTTGAGATAAGACTGGCTTGTAGATCTGACTTGATCAAATTTGAGATCAGCTACTCTCACTGATGTTTCTAGTTGATAGTAATCAATTGGAGTTGCTTTAAATAAAGTATCAGACTTATTAATTAGTCTGCTTAAATGACCTTTAAGGCCAATATAGGTTTTCCTTAATTGTTCAGGAGTAGCCATGTTGGCTTTAAGTCCAAATTTCATAGAACTTGAATAAGTATTACTAATGAAGCTGGGGTACTTGCTCATTAGTTGACAAGTAAAATTGAGTATAGCCTAAATTAATCTGGCTAAATTACACTCTACCTCACTCAAGGTTAAATGTACCAACCTAACAATAAGAAGCTAAGGATTTTGAGCAGTGCTTGAATTTCACCATTAACTTTCTTCCGGCTAGCTCTTCTTTATCACCATTAGATGTAATGGTGATCATTCAGCAGCACTCAAAATGCATACACACAAATAATGAGTACACAAATATTTAATACGTATATACTCTAATCAGAGTTACTATAAAGTTCGAATCCCACTCTTGGTAGGGTCAGCACAAGAACGAATAATGTAAGCACTACTGACTAGTCCAAGACTAGTTGAATGAATTTCTACCTAAGAAACTACTAATTTATTTAGTCTGCATTTGTGCAAAACTCAGCACAATCACAGCCTAAATTCCTACCTAATAAAGGTTGGCATAAATTAATTTGTGGTGCAATAGTGAATATATAGTTGTGCTGTGTTTTTGTTTTTTTTTAGATTTTATAGTTTATTAAAAGGTGCACTTGCACACACAGGTGAAAATACAATTATGTACAATTAATTTGGCTTGCCAGCCACAGCCTTTTATGGTGGTTGATTGTGTTGACCAACTTGTCAACTACATGTGACCTAGACTCACCTGACAGGTGTACACCATCTCTTGCGAAGTTTTGCCTGTATTGTCTGGCTGTAAATTGAATGTAAGTTATGAGCTGTTGCTCCTGGTGACCTGAAGATTCTTTCCTCAGTGTGAGGTATAGGTCTAAGTGTTGTGGGCAATTGACTTTGTCCCACTAGTGCTACTTTATACATGAGGTATAAGCAGCAAATAAATTGGTGTGAATTATGCTAACCATTGTGGTACACTGCCGGTAGCCACAATTAATAATTGTTGTTAGTCTAGATTACTTCACACGGTGATTAGTTATGACTAATTAGTATATATCCGGTTTGAAGGACAAAAATGTTGGGTTATCTGGGGCTTGAACTCATATATTAAATTATTTGATTATTATGTTTAAATAAATCAAAGGACCACCCACTTCTGAGAAAAGAGGGAAAACAAGTAAGGTTGATTATCAGATTGACACTATAGAACCAGTGCATATGGATAATAATTAAATGAATAATCACTTTAAATAATGAATAGACTGTATTATTAATTAATTAATTAAAGTCAAAGCCTCAAATATCAACATTAGAGGGGGGGGGGGGTATTTCTAGAAGTTCATATATATCTAGGAACCAGTGTGGTTCGTTACTAACTCATTGTTGAGTTAGTAACATAACAAATCTAAACTAATATAGATTCAAAGATATGATACCTCAAATAATGAATATTAAAGATTATGAATTATTGAGCAACAGTAAGAGCAAACACCTTAATTACCAAATCATAAATTCTGGCAGTAAATTATTTACTGTATAGATCCTATATGAATTATATTGAAATCAGTAATAATCTTAGCTACATTTATACGAAATAGGTGTCTTACCTGTAAGACGACTTCTGTAACTCCATTTCGTCATTCGTCCTCGTGGTCACAGGATCCCAATAAAGAAAGAACCCGAAGTGAATATCACGAAAGAAGAGAAACAACTTGTCGACTCCTCATATACACGCTGCAATCAGGGAAATTTATGTAGCATTTTATTAGGCTACGAATTATTTCAAGTATTCATTAAAGTTGAAATAAATGAAGAAAATCAACTAACGTTGTGTGTTTGTTGTTCATTCTTCGTTACGGCAGACTACCCACAAATATACAAACCAGAGTGATGCATCAAACAAGATTGGTATACTTAACATGAACGTATCAAATACTAAGGTCTGCCGAAACCGCGTCTGCCAGTCCCAGGCGTCCACTGCTGTACATGCGTAATTACGGGCCATGGCTTCAATTGTTGATGCGTTATTAGCTGGTAGGGCCATGTAGAACACGTGGGAAGGTAATTGGTGACTATTGGTGGAGTTGCAACGTAATTATTGTTGGAGAACTCTTCAGTCACTACCACGCGTCTCGCCTCTCTGATCGCCAGGAATGCCTCGTGAGCAATGGCGTCTCCACCCTCCCTCAACTCGTCTCCCGCATTCACAACAGAAATTACTAATCACGGATAATTCTTTTCCGCGTAATTACTGATGTAATATGCTAATGAGAACCGGGTTGCAATTATAGGGAATTAAATAATATCATATTCTCGTAAATGGTATTAAACGAGAAATGGAGAGGATGTCTATTCCCTCTATAGCATTCGTATGTAACAGATAAAACTGCTACTAGATAATAATTTCAATTAATAACTCTCGGTTTTGGATTATTGGGTGTTATATTATCTGTAGTTAATTATTACACGGAATACTGATAATTTTAGAGAACCACATTCAATTCTCTGACATATTGGTAATAAACGTGTCTAGATAGACATTATCTGACGCAATCATGCTACTCGATGTTGTGAGGATTCTAGCACTAATGCGCAGATAAAGAAATATTAAGTTAGGTTGACACTACCGTTAGTGAAATTAATAACTACTGTAGTTAGTATATAATAATGATGTGTTATAATACAATGGTAGTTTGTTAGTGTTGGAAATTTCCAACACATGGTAAATGGATTGCATGGTGACTGGATGAGATTGTTAATGGATGAGAGAGTTAATGAATGTACTTGTGAATGGCATGACCAATGGCATAATGTTAATGAATGTATTGGTGAGTGGCATGACTATTCTCAACAGGAGGAGGGGGACGCTGTGATCGTGCGTCAGACTCACCTGAACCATAGCACATGACGCCCGAAGCGTGTAGATGCACTAGTCCTCCTAAGCATAGACGCCATACTTGTGCTCCAAACAACTCCCAATTGCACCAAACATCATCAGAGCGATAAAAGAAGAGGACTTCAGATGAAGGAACAGCGATGGAAGGAAATCATTAAACATCTAGAAGGTGGAAAATACCATTCGAGAAAATAAACTTACTCTTTAAATGACTTTGCACTCAAAGAAGTGGTCTTTTTTTGTAGGGACGCAAGTCTTAATTTCCTTGGCATCACCCCTTTTATATAGAAACCATCGTGTTGTACCATGCAAATGCTCAGAAAGACAGGGCTTTTTTCAGCTAGTTATCCCCAATGCATTAAAGCCTTCAGTATTAAAACTTGCGCATTCGTCAAAGACTGCACGTCACCCGGGAGTATACAAAACATCACAAAGGCTAAGTCATTATTATATTTCCCAAGGTTATTATCACATGTAATTAGGTATGTGACGTCATGCGGGAACTGTCAAGGACGCAAAGGTACTCCTAAAGTACAAGCCGCACTCAAGGAGTTCTCAGAGATAGCCGAACCCTTGGATCGGTTGAGGGCTGTTTAATTGATTTACACAGCAACAACTCAGGCAACAGATATGCGCTACTTTTAGTGGGCCATTTGTCCAGGTATACCACTTTGGTAGCCCCTCCTAGGAAAGACCCCCAAACAGTGGCAGATGAATTTCTAGATAGGTTTGTTACGGTGTTCGGACCACCTAAAGTTATAGTATCTGTCAGGGGACAGGATTTTATTGGTACGTCATTTCAAGAAGTATGTAAACTCTTAGAAACAACAACAGTATACCATCCCCAAATGAATGGCATGGTGGAACGAACCAATAGAACGGTGAAGGATATGCTTGCCATTTTAGCAGAGAATGACCCGGCCACTTGGGATGAACAGTTGCCCTTTGTTCAACTTGCAATAAACACCGCAGTGCATCAGTCAATAAATACTCAACCACTCTTGCTGTTCACTGGACACTCGTGTAATTTTGCGTCTGGTCTGCTTAACAGGCATATTATTAGTTATGGAGAGGACTATCCTTCAGAAATCCTCACCAAGATGAAGAATGCTTGGAGGATAGCAGCTGAAGCATCAAAGAAAGCAAGGACATGGTATGCCCATTATTGTGATAGGCAGGTATAACCATTAACAGTCAAGGAGGGGAGCCTCATGATGCGTTTGAATGAGCCAGCGCCCGCCAATGAGAGTAGGAACTTAACAGTTAGATGGCGAGGTCCTTATAGTCACTAAGGAACTAGGCCCAGTAAATTTCCTAATCAAGGGTATATTTAAATACCAGACTGAAAGAAGCATCCATCAATATATTGAAACTTTATGTGGCAAGAGAAGAACTGGAATTACCCATAGTAGTCCCGGTCCCCAAGAGAGTGGAGGGAATGGTTATTCCTGATGCCCAATCAGAGGAGGAGGATGACCCTCTGTCATCCTTAATTAGTAGCCAAGTTAGGCCTGGTCACCCCTATGGTCACCAGATCTCGTGAGCACGTGAGCGCACAGTAACTGAGTTAAACTGTCATCTAAGTCAATAGATGGAGGCAAAGAATTATAATGTATGTGCCTGGTCAAGAGTGACGTACCTTTACCTACCCTGGGGGGGGGAGTTATCCTTCTTAAAACCTCCAGGGCAGTTCCAGGTCTCCACCAGACATGAGTTATGAATGTTTCTTTTCCCAGGTCTGCTCACATTACCACACTGTCTGCCATATCCCCTCTCGACGACTGAGGCCAGCGTAGCATGTCACTGCTATTGTCTGGCGTGAACCAGGTTTAGTTCCCGAGAGACAGGAAGGGGTAACACTTCAACCCCCCCCCCCTCCATCTCTCCCCCTCTATCCCTCTCCCTCCCCTCCCCTCCCTCCCTCTCCCCCCTGTCTTTTTAGTGGTACCTACCATGGAGGGTAGCGAAAAGCGACGTTATTTATAAGAGGACGAGTTGAGAACCTGGTTACTGACTCGTAATGCTGCTGACACCAGCAAGGGACACTAGGCATCATGTCTTAACATGGACTCACCATCACTTCCTCTTCCCTCTTCTCTCTTCTTTCTTCTGTAGACTTGGGCCGTTGAAAAGCGACCTGGGGTCCGTCCGTCCTGGGGTCCATCCTGGGTAGAACAATGTTGGTGGGACAGACTGGAGTCGTTGTTGCTCCTCTTTCATCTTTACTGGGTCGTCTGGGGTCATCTGCAAGACGACCTGGGGTTCAGTGGGGTCCGTCCGTCCTGGGGTCCATCCTGGGTAGACCAATGAATATGAGTGGGTTTGATATGATTGCCTAATATGATTGGACCATCGATTGGATGATGAATGACTAGGTTGGTGAATGGATAGTTTCATGAATACATGGGTTAGTGGATAGATAGATTGGTGGATAGTGCGGTTGGTGAATGGTTGGGTTTGGTCATTGACAGATTGGTGGATGGATGAATAAGTTGGTATATATAAGAGATGGAATACGTATGGGGCTGGTACATGGATGGGATGATGAATGGATGAGTTGGTGAATGTATTTGGTGGTGAATTGATGAGCTGATAGATGGATGAGTTGGTGAACGGATGATGTGTTGAATAGAAGGGGTGATGGATGGATAAGTTTTTTGATAAATGGATTGATGAATGAATGGGTCGGTAAATGGATGAGGTGGTGAGTAGTTGAATGGGTTGCTGATTGAATAGAATGTTGAACGGATAAGTTGGTGACTAGATCTGGTTGTGAATGGAGGGATGATGGATGGATTGGTTGATAAGTGGGTGGATTGATGAATGAATTGGTTGATAAATGGATGGGTTGATGAATGGATGGGTTGGTAAATGGATGGTTTAGTGAATTAACAGGTTCTTGAAAGAATTGGATGGTGGAAGGATATGTTGTTGAATGGATGGGTTTGTGGATGAATAGGTTGTTGTGAAAGGATATGAATGAGCTGGTGAATGAATAGGTTGGTGAGTGGATGGATTGTTGACTTGATGGGTCTGTGAATTGGCGGATATCATTATAGCTGGTGATACAATGAGGACACTGGTTGTCATCAGTGTTCAGCTCTGTCACCAGCTCTAGTGGGCTGTCACCAGTGTTCATGGTATGTCACCAGCTCTAATAGGCTGTCACCAGTGTTGTTAATGTGTCACCAACTCCAGTGGTCTGTCACCAGTGTTCATGGTGTGTCACCAGCTCTAGTGAACTGTCACCAGTGTTCATGGTATGTCACCAGCTCTAGTGGGCTGTCACCAGTGTTCATGGTATGTCACCAGCTCTAATAGGCTGTCACCAGTGTTGTTAATGTGTCACCAACTCCAGTGGTCTGTCACCAGTGTTCTTGGTGTGTCACCAGCTCTAGTGGACTGTCACCAGCTCTAGTGGGCTGTCACCAGTGTTCTTGGTGTGTCACCAGTTCTAGTAGACTGTCATCAGTGTTCATAGTGCGTCACCAGCTCTAGTGGGCTGTCACCAGTATTCTTAGTGTGTCACCAGCTCTAGTAGACTGTCATCAGTGTTCATAGTGCGTCACCAGCTCTAGTAGACTGTCACCAGAAAATTGGGATTATCGAATGGCCTAATGTTCCCATCACTAAAATATAAGAAAACAGTTAAAAAAACGAAATGAAAAAAATTAAAAAATAAACTATACCCACGAAATGAAGGGTATGGTAAAGAACACAGTTCAATTTCAATGCAATGTCACACAAAATAGTTAAATCAAAATGAAAATAAATCGAAATCTACAAAAATTCAATTTAGCAGTGCAATCGGAAACATTGAAATGGAATGGTAACATATTTAGTATAGCTTGTGTTGATCTTACGTGCAACAGATAGTGCTGTTTCTTAAAAAAAAAAAAAATTACCTGTCACAGGTGTGGTATCTATACTTATATTTATGAAATGAATGATATGGTAAACAACACAGCTCAATTCCAATGCAATGTTACACAAAATAATTAAATAAAATTTAAAAATAAATTGAAATCTATGAAAACTCAATTTATCAATGCATTCGGAAACATTGAAATGGAATCGTAACATATTTAGTATAGTTTGTGTTGCTATTACATGCAACAGATGGCTCTGTTTTAAAAACAACATGTTTTTACCGGTCACAAATGTGACATTTATTTAGTAGGTACATAAAAACTCGCTCGGATGCGAATGGAATGATGTGTAAAAATTTCAAAACAATCGGTGAAGAACTTTCGGAGACTAGCGATTTTGAACAAACGAACATTTACATTTTTACTTATATAGATGTCTATTCTTCATTTGTAACATTTTGTTTCAGAAATCAATAATTCAGTTCACAAACCAGTTGATACCCAAGTCTATGGCAAATTTAGAATTATCCAATTAATTTCGTTGTGTTCATGAATGAGGACAGATGAATGTGTGGAAAAATTGCCAGCCTTTTGATGGTGCACGGAGGAATATGCACGAGTGGTCGGCGGAGCATTCTGCCCAGTATCAGGAGCGGTCGATGGAGCATTATGTCCAACATCAGGATCGGTCGACGGAGCATTATGTCAAACATCAAGAGCAGTCGACGGAGCATTATGTCCATTCATCAGGAGCGGTCGATGGAGCATTATGTCCAGCATCAGGAGCGGTCGGCGAAGCATTATGTCCAACATCAGGAGAGGTAGGCGAAGCATTATGTCCAACATCAGGAGAGGTAGGCGAAGCATTATGTCCAACATCAGGAGCGGTCGGCGAAGCATTATGTCCAACGTCAGGAGCGGTCGGCGAAGCATTATGTCCAACATCAGGAGAGGTAGGCGAAGCATTATGTCCAACATCAGGAGCGGTCGGCGAAGCATTATGTCCAACGTCAGGAGCGGTCGGCGAAGCATTATGTCCAACATCAGCAGCGGTCGGCGAAGCATTATGTCCAACATCAGGAGCGGTCGACGGAGCATTATGTCCAACATCAGGAGCGGTCGACGGAGCATTATGTCCAACATCAAGAGCGGTCGACGGAGCATTATGTCCAACATCAGGAGGGGTCGACGGAGCATTATGTCCAACATCAGGACGGGTCGACGGAGCATTATGTCCAACATCAGGAGAGGTCGGCGAAGCATTTTGTCCAACATCAGGAGCGGTCGACGGAACATTATGTCCAACATCAGGAGCGGTCGACGGAGCATTGGCTCACCTTAACAGTGACCAGAGACACAGCTCACCTTAACAGTGACCAGAGACATGACTCACCTTAACAGTGACCAGAGACATGACTCACCTTAACAGTGACCAGAGTCATGACTCACCTTAACAGTGACCTGAGACATGACTCAACTTAACAGTGACCAGAAACATGACACCTTAACAGTGATCAGAGACGTGGCTCACCTTAACAGTGACCAGAGACATGACTCACCTTAACAGTGACCAGAGACATGACTCACCTTAACAGTGACCAGAGACATGACTCACCTTAACAGTGACCAGAGACATGACTCACCTTAACAGTGACCAGAGACATGACTCACCTTAACAGTGACCAGACATGACTCACCTTAACAGTGACCAGAGACATGACTCACCTTAACAGTGACCAGAGACATGACACCTTAACAGTGACCAGAGACATGACTCACCTTAACAGTGGCCAGAGACATGACTCACCTTAACAGTGACCAGAGACATGACTCACCTTAACAGTGACCAGAGACATGACTCACCTTAACAGTGACCACAGACATGGCTCACCTTAACAGTGACCAGAGACATGACTCACCTTAACAGTAACCAGAGACATGACTCACCTTAACAGTGACCAGAGACATGACACCTTAACAGTGACCAGAGACATGACACCTTAACAGTGACCAGAGACATGGTTCACCTTAACAGTGACCAGAGACATGACTCACCTTAACAGTGACCAGAGTCATGACTCACCTTAACAGTGACCATAGACATGACTCACCTTAACAGTGACCAGAGCCATGGCTCACCTTAACAGTGACCAGAGACATGGCTCACCTTAACAGTGACCAGAGACATGACTCACCTTAACAGTGACCAGAGACATGACACCTTAACAGTGACCAGACATGACTCACCTTAACAGTGACCAGAGACATGACTCACCTTAACAGTGACCAGAGACATGACTCACCTTAACAGTGACCAGAGACATGACTCACCTTAACAGTGACCAGAGACATGACACCTTAACAGTGACCAGAGACATTGCTCACCTTAACAGTGACCAGAGACATGACTCACCTTAACAGTGACCAGAGCCATGGCTCACCATAATAGTGACCAGAGACATGACACCTTAACAGTGACCAGGAACATGACTCACCTTAACAGTGACCAGACATGACTCACCTTAACAGTGACCAGAGACATGACTCACCTTAACAGAGACATGACTCACCTTAACAGTGACCAGAGACATGACTCACCTTAACAGTGACCAGAGACATGACTCACCTTAACAGTGACCAGAGACATGACTCACCTTAACAGTGACCAGACATGACTCACCTTAACAGTGACCAGAGACATGACTCACCTTAACAGTGACCAGAGACATGACACCTTAACAGTGACCAGAGACATGACTCACCTTAACAGTGGCCAGAGACATGACTCACCTTAACAGTGACCAGAGACATGACTCACCTTAACAGTGACCAGAGACATGACTCACCTTAAGTGACCACAGACATGGCTCACCTTAACAGTGACCAGAGACATGACTCACCTTAACAGTAACCAGAGACATGACTCACCTTAACAGTGACCAGAGACATGACACCTTAACAGTGACCAGAGACATGACACCTTAACAGTGACCAGAGACATGGTTCACCTTAACAGTGACCAGAGACATGACTCACCTTAACAGTGACCAGAGTCATGACTCACCTTAACAGTGACCATAGACATGACTCACCTTAACAGTGACCAGAGCCATGGCTCACCTTAACAGTGACCAGAGACATGGCTCACCTTAACAGTGACCAGAGACATGACTCACCTTAACAGTGACCAGAGACATGACACCTTAACAGTGACCAGACATGACTCACCTTAACAGTGACCAGAGACATGACTCACCTTAACAGTGACCAGAGACATGACTCACCTTAACAGTGACCAGAGACATGACTCACCTTAACAGTGACCAGAGACATGACACCTTAACAGTGACCAGAGACATTGCTCACCTTAACAGTGACCAGAGACATGACTCACCTTAACAGTGACCAGAGCCATGGCTCACCATAATAGTGACCAGAGACATGACACCTTAACAGTGACCAGGAACATGACTCACCTTAACAGTGACCAGACATGACTCACCTTAACAGTGACCAGAGACATGACTCACCTTAACAGTGACCAGAGACATGACTCACCTTAACAGTGACCAGAGACATGACTCACCTTAAAAGGGAGGAAGTTTGGTGTTGGAGTAAGTGTGATGGACGGGCCGTTGGTGTGTCTGTGGAAGTCAGTCATGGAGGCTCTTCAGTTCTCTGAAGGAAATGAACTAAGTAATGGGTCACTAATAACGTGTTTCAGTTTGGTGGCCAAGGAAGTCACTATAGTTTGCAATATAAGTGATTTTATATTTTTATAGTTAAATTAGGAGAAATCAAAGTTTCTTAATTTTGAATAAGTTGTGAGAGAACAGTGTAGGAGACCTGTTATGCGGTTGTACGCACCTAGTTGTACTCACCTTGTTTGTGTGCTTGTGTGGGTTGAGCTTTGGCTCTTTGGTCCCGCCTCTCAACTCTCAATCAACTGATTTACAGTTTCCAGAGCCTACTGGTCTCTATCATATTTATACTTGAAGCTGTGTATGTAGTCAGCCTTCACCACATCACTTCCTAATGCATTCCATTTGTTAACGAAAAAGTTCTTTCTAATATCGCTATGGCTCACTTGGGTACTCAATTTTCACCTGTGTCCCCTAGTGCGTGTAGCCTTTGTGTTAAATAGTCTGTCTTTATCTACCCTATCAATTCCTTTGAGAATCTTGTATGTGGTGATCATGTTCCCCTAACTCTTCTGTCTTCCAGCGACGTGAGATTTAATTCCCGTTGTCTCTCCTTGTAGCTCATACTTCTCAGCTCGGGTACTACTCTGGTGGCAAACCTTTGAACATTTTCTTTTTTAGTCTTATGCTTGACTAGATATGGACTCCATGCTGGAGCTGCATATTGCAGGATTGGTCTGACATATGTGATATACAAAGTTCTGAATGAATCCTAACACAAGTTTCTAAAGGCCGTTCTCATGTTGGCCCGCCTGGCATATGCTGCTGATGTTATCCTCTTGATATGGGCTTCAGGGGATAAGTCTGGCGTGATATCATCCCCCAGGTCTTTCTCTCTCTCTGACTCTTGAAGTATTTCATCTCCCAAATGATACCTTGTATAAGGTCTCCTGCTTCCTACCCCTATCTTCATTACATTACATTTGCTTGGGTTAAACTCTAACAACCATTTGTTGGACCATTCCTTCAGTTTGTCCAGGTCTTCTTGAAGGCTCAAGCTGTCCTCCTCTGTTTTAGTCCTTCTCATAATTCTGGCATCGTCAGCAAACATTGATGTATCTGTGTCTCTGTCCTCATGTTCTCGACCTTTATGCTGAGCGTCAGAGCAATGAGGAGAGCGGGAGGCAGCCGAGCGAACATCGTCCCTCACAGTATAGTGAGTAACAGCGAGGTCAGTACCCCGGGTGGTCGGGTTGGATGCCAGGGAAGGAGTGGTGTGAGTACTGTCCGGTCCCCAGACCTCCTGGCAATTGTCGGCCTTGGTTGATCACCAAGAGATTATGACAAGATGGATGTTAAGCCGTTTTCACGAGCAAGTGGACTTTATGTCTTGGATCTGGAGTGGTGGGAGTCAAGGTGCTGGACGAGTTCCTCGAGGATAATAAAGGGTAGATGGAAGCCCAAGATGCCTAGGTTTCAGTTCAGTCTTGTTTAATATTTACTCACCATAAGTTTTTAAAAAAATCGCTTGTTTCAACTTTGAATAAATATAAGATTTTTAACAAGCAGGGTGACCATCTTCACAAATAATGCAGTGATGTGGCGGGCATGGCAAAGCCAATCAGAAGCAACAAGTGGGGTAAAGTGTATCTGTATTCCGACAAACATCGTCTCCATGATTGAAGGGTTTCATAAATTATACTCGACGAGGAAGTAACCATGAAGGGGATGTCCCCAATTATGTCCAAAGGATTGATTAACACATAAGGCCATCAACCACTATTGTGTATTTATATATATAGTCTCTTATTTACTTAGATGGTTTGATAAATGCATTGTAATCAGCTTCTGTTGTATAATTACAAATTATTATTACAGGTCGTTACCCAAGAGGCTTGATGAGGATATTCCTCGTGTCGTATACGGTGGCTGTCGCATTTTTCTTCACACGGTACTTACAGCAGCAGGTAAGTAGTTATAAACTGACACTTATAGCTTCCTTTAATTCAGTGTTTTACACTATTGCATTTGTTTTATTTTTAATTTAACCAACTGGGGAATTCGGCATCCCTACATGAAGTACAGGGCGACAGCTTCATTACACACAATTTTCATCTTTGTAACATCTTCATGGCCATAACAGACTCTTCCAGTTCTCTTATGAAAACAAAATATGTAGATGATGTCATATAGGTTACAAAAGTTTCAAAGGAAGCCTATGAAAGAACAACAGAGTTGAATCCCCATTTAACCTTTGACTTTCCCTTGATTCAGCTGATAAAGTGTTGTCAGTTAGTTGTACCTACAGAAGGTAGATGATGCATTATTTAATTTAAACAAAAATTATGAACATTTAGGGAAGTTTTAATTGTTGTGTATAACTGAACCAAAGAAACACTTGCAAAATGACTACCACTACCACTAAGGGAGCCGGTCGGCCGAGCCGACAGCACGCGGGATTTGTGATCCTGTGGTCCTGGGTTCGATCCCAGGCGCCCGCGAGAAACACTGGGCAGAGTTTCTTTCACCCTATGCCCCTGTTACCTAGCAGTAAAATAGGTACCTGGGTGTTAGTCAGCTGCCACGGGCTGCTTCCTTGGGGGTGGAGGCCTGGTCGAGGACTGGGCCGCGGGGACACTAAAGCCCCGAAATCATCTCAAGATAACCACCAATGCCATTATCAATACACTATTTGCACAACAACCATCACTACCACCATCATCATGGTTGATGATTTCAACTTACGGCATCTAAAATGGAAAAAATACGGCAAATAAAGTCATTCCAGAAACAATCTTAGGAAGAAGTCTAAATGAAGTCACACACACATGAACTCATGCAGATGTATGAGAGTTTTCCTATAAACAGCAAATAGAAGAACAAACTAGAAAGGAGAACATCGTAGATCTTATTTTCACAAACAATGATGAACTCATTAGGGTCATAACGATTATCAATACATGTTACTCCTATCACAACCTAATAGGAAGTCCAGAGAAGCATGGGCAATAGACCTGTGCAGCCAATTTCAATTTCAAGATGAGGAGAATTCAGTATATTAAATTTCAATAATAAAATGATTAATTGGGAACTAATTAACCAGGACAACGCAGAAATATGCTGGGAAGAACAGCTAGATAATGCAACCTTAATGTAGTGTGTCGAGAACGTAGGCACAATAATACAAGATATATGTGGAAATCACATACCATTAAGGAAAAAAGAGAAAAAAAGGCAAATTGGAACGAGAACGGCATTCCCTCTATATACGAAGAAAATAAATCACAGAACATCACAAATGTGCCACTCTATCCCAACAACGACTAGGTAGAGATATGGAAATGCTCGAGCTTAAGGTGCAGAAAATCATATAATTCAGGAGAGGCAAAGAGTACAAATGGCTATAAGTGCAAAAGAGAGGAATAAAAAAATTCTTCTTCTCAAGTTCAAAATTTAGAATAAAATTTACAAATAGCATTGGACCTTGAACAAGTGTGATGGAACGTTTACAAATAACAAAGAAATGAATGAAAAACATAGGCTACAGAACGACTCAGACTCCTGGAATTCTACATTCATCAAGACGTGCACAACATCACATCACAGGCCCTAGGTATCTGTTGGATAGGAAGCCTAGATACCGGTGTTATCCCTGACGTACTCAAAACAATGGAGATCGCGCCACATTAAATGGAAGTAGTAAATCAGATACGAATAATTATAGACCAATGACTCTAACAACATTTGTCATACAAATCTTTCAAAGACTGCTAAGAAGTAAGATCACTAATCACATGGACTCGCAATATCTATATAACCCTGGACCACTTGGTTTCAAAACAGGGTGCTCTTGCCTCTCACAATTGCTAGATCACTTTGACATGGCAATAAATGTCACAAGAGGAAAGCACAATGCTGACTTATTATACACAGACTTTGTAAAAAGCTTTCGACAAATGTGACCATGGTGCTAGTTCACACAAAAGCATTCCAAAGTAATTACTAGCAAAGAAGGGAAGACGGATCCTTAACTTTCAAACGAAGAGAAATCAGAGTGCAATAGTTAACAAAGTAAAATCAGGATCATCCAGAGGGAAAAGCTCAGTCCCCCCAAGGTACCCTGCTTGCTCCTGTATTTGTTTTCTTCCATTTATCAGTCATATACAAGTAAACAATCTATTGTGCTGTGTCATCCTTTGCATATGGCACTGGGATTTTGATATGAGTAGGCAATATAGAGGACACAGAAAACCTCCAGTCTGATGTTCAGGTCATTCAAATGCCACAGATAATATGTTTAATGGACCTCATGCGTTCTGAAAGAAACGAAAATATAAAAACGGAAACTATATAAAATCACAGTTAAGGTGCTAGGTGACGATGCACCGAAACTTCCTCAAACACACTAAATTTTTGTTGTGAATAATCTTCATGGTAAATGGTCCAACGTTTTCTAATAGATCATCATCAAACCATGAAAAGAGAAAAGTTAAAAAAAAATGAAAAAAAAAATCACGATTTCAAATTAGTGATAAAAATCTTAAAATGTCAATAATTGTTATTTTATTAGCAGTTGGAGAACATATCATATATATATGCCAGAATGGCATACAACGTTCATGAATCTTTGATAAAATTATTGCTTGAAATACAGTATAGTTTACCGTAAAACATTTTTTTCAATGTGGCCATCCAAATATGTGCCAGATTTATAAGTAAAAAATTATAACTCCAAACGTTATGGCTTTTTGACTAAACAAAGTTATAGAGACCTTAGATCTAAGAACTTTGCACATAATATGTATAAATGGTGCGAATCGGTCAGAAACTTAATTTTTTATCAGGTCACAAAGTTAAATTCCTATTTTAGAGATAATTGAAGTTGAAATTATTGACTACCCATATTGAAATATGGGTAGTTCTAATTAATGAATTGTCTTTTATGTTTTAATAAACATTGCTTGGCATTCGTACTCGATCATGTGAAAGTTGTAGGTCAATATTTGTTGAAATGAAGTAAAAAAAAAATAACCCCCCAAAAAACATAATATATGGACTCGTTAGGGATAACTGTAAAACAGACACTGGGCCCCTTAACTATTTAACAGTAGGTTAGACATATATATAAATGAGATTAGGTGGATATAAATCGGAGCTGACTGGTATGGGCCAATTGACCTTCTGCAGTTACCTTCATTCTTATATTTTTATGTTCTTATAACGAAACATATATTGAAGTGACTTTATTGTCCATATATAAGTGATAAGGCCCTCATATGGTCTTTATTCATCAATACAACCAAAATAGTCAAAGAGAATAGAGCATGAACTCTGTAAATAAATCGGCCAAAAATATTATAGGCAACAACTTCTGCCACCTGTGGCTGATTAACATGTTGACCAATTTCGTTCCAACTTCACATGCTTAGTGCCAGATATACATTCCCCAAGATGTAGAAGTCACAACAAAATCCGCATAGAAACAAATGAGAGAGAGATAAAAAAAGAGGTCAGCTTTTCGTACAAAGGAACATAAGAAATATTACCATTGGGCAATGTATTTATATGATAAATAATATAATACAGCATAATAACATACTAACTCATTATTATGTGTGAAATTTGGCCGTCCAGGTGGCACCAGGGACATATCCGCTTTGTGGAGCCCCCTTACTGCTACTTGTATTCTTTGTGCGTCAAACAGGTGCTTGTATCACTTTATCCCTGATTGTCAGTAAATACGTGTTATCGTTATTATCAGTACTGGTTGCCGCTCGTCACACACGCATTTATTTGTTAAAAGTTCGTAAAAAATCCATTTCATAACATATTGGGATGAAATTTTCAGGACGCTGATGCCAAATAACGTGAGATTTGTTTAACAGTTTTCACTATATTTCATATTTAGAAAGGTCTCCTCCGTCACCGGGCCCCTAAAGTCATACTGTAGAAGGAAAAAGCAATGTATAGGATATTTGATTTATCATATCAGTAGGATTTATCTTTAAAGAACCCACTTATCTGTTACAACCGAGAAAAAGGCCAGGCTCGATAACATGAACCTCTCAGACCAGGGCTGCTATACCAATAATGATAATTTTTAAGATGATAGTGCACTACTCTAGAGTGAAATCTTGTTGCACACCAACAGGCCCTTTCAAAGCTGGAGATATTGCCGACCTAGAGATTGGCATAGATTCTTTACTGCAGGAATCCACTATAAAACTTCAACATTTTTGGGACCGATTAAAATGTTTATATCTGTATTCTCTATAAAGCGCAGGCAAGAGAGAGATATATAATAATTTACACCTGAAAAATATTAGAGGGATTGGTTCCAAGTCTGCACTAGGAAATAACATCACATGAGACCAGGAGGCATGGCATGATGTGCAAAATAGCCCCCATTGAAATGAAGAGGTGCAATAGCTACTCTTAAAAGGAGCTCTATAAACATCAAAGGCCCAAGACTTTTCAACATTCTTTCTTTACACATAAGGGCCATAACTGACCGGCCTCTCACGTGACCAAGACAGATCTCGATAAACACCTCCAAAGATTTCTAATCAACCAGATTGTGTTTCATATGCATTCAAGAGCCTGATTAACCAGACCCCCCAACCAGGAGGCTTGGTCAGAAACTGGGCTACGGGGACGTTAATCCTCAGAATCACCCCAAGGTAGCCACCACTACGACCACCTCTACCATCAGAACTACTACCACCACCACTACTATGACAGCAACTACCACCACCACTACTATGACAGCAACTACAACTACCCCACTACTATAACACCACATCTACCCCTACCACTACAACCACCACCACCACCGCTGCCATCACCGTAGCTGGTTGCCACTGCCACCACCACATAACAGCTATTTACAATTTATTCACAATACAATTAATTTAATAACACTGGGACTTGGAATACTCTCTAGTTTTCTCCTGAAGATGTTCATTTTTTTTCTGGCAATATTTCTTATACTCGCTAGGAGGAAGTTGACCAACCATGGACCTCTGATGTTTATACAGCGTTCTCTGATTGTGCCTGTGGTACACATGCTCTTCACTGGTTCTATTCTGCATTTTCTTACATATCGTTCGTTCCAGTATGATGTTATTTTACCGTGTAGATTTGGGACCTCGCTCTCCAGTATTTTCCATGTGTATGTTATTTGATATCTCTCTCGTCTTCTTTCTAATGAATGACTACATTTGAAGAGCTTTGAGACGATCTCAATAATTTAGGTGCTCTATTGCATCAATGTTCTCTGTACTCCCTTATATTTCAACAATCTCTCCTGATCTGAAGGGAGAAGTGAGTACTGAGCAGTACTCAAGATGGGACAGCACAAGTGATTTGAAGAACACAACCATTGTGATGGAATATCTGGATTTGAAAGTTCTCGTAATCCATCCTATCTTTTTCTGGCTGATGCAATATTTGGTTGGTTATGCTCTCTAAACGTAAGGTCGTCAGACATCATTATTCCAAAATCCTTTACATCTGTTTTGCTACTATGGGTAGATCTGATTGTCTTTTGTACCCTTTATTACGTTCAAGGTTCTCATTTTTACCGTTTCTGAATACCTGGAATTTATTCATCATGTTATTTTTTGCTGGCCAGTCGAAAACTTTAT
The DNA here is from genome assembly GCF_040958095.1 of Procambarus clarkii. Taxonomy (NCBI): domain Eukaryota; kingdom Metazoa; phylum Arthropoda; class Malacostraca; order Decapoda; family Cambaridae; genus Procambarus; species Procambarus clarkii. Next base: position 2,289,950 of record NW_027189152.1, on the reverse strand, counting down.
TAATATCAGCTAGACGTTTTTCAATGTCTTCAGCAGAGGTAATTTTCATGCTGATATTTATGTCTTCTGCAAAGGATGATACTAAGTTGTGCCTAGTATTTGAGTCGTTATCTGATATGAGAATACGGAAAAGCACTGGTGCAAGGACTGTACCTTGAGGTATAGAGCTTTTTACTGTGCTTGGACTCGATTTTATATGGTTGACTGTTATTCATTGTGTTCTGTTCGACAGAAAAGAGTATCCAGGGTCCTACTTTACCAGTTATTCCAATTGACCACGTTTTGTGTGCTATCACTCCATGGCCACATTTATCGAATGCCTTTGCGAAGTATGTGTATACCTCATCTGCATTCTGTTTTTCTTCTAATGCCTCAGTGACTTTGTCGTAGTAGTCAAGTAGCCTTTTCTTTTCTACCACAGACGTGGCCACACATTTAAAATGTGTGCTAATATTGCTAGCACACTTGCAATATATGATAACCAACATATATACATTTTCTTCTGTCCTCCATGGACAGGGCGAGAGATCTGTTAAACACATAGGTCAGGGGGGTCAAGTAGCTGTGAGAGGCATGATCTTCCTGCTCTAAATCCATGTTGGCCTGGGTTGTGGAGATAATTGGTTTCCATGAGAGTAGTGATCTGACTACTGATCACTCTCTCAAATACTTTTTATTATGTGAAACATTAGTGCAACTGGTCTATAATTCTTTGCCAATGCTTTGCTCCCTCCCTTGTGAAGAGGGGTTATGTCTGCTGATTTAAGCGTATTTGGTACCTCCCCTGTGCCCAAGCTCTTCCACCACACTATACTGAGTGCCTGCGCTACAAGCACTTTGCATTTCTTTATAAATTTTGAATTCCATGAGTCTGGCCCCTTGGGCTGAGTGCATGGGTATGTTGTCAGTTTCCCTTTCAAAATCTTCCATGCTTGTGTTGATATCAGTTATATTTACAGGGGTTAGAATATCACGCATAAAGAAGTTGTCTGGACCTTTCACTTTCATGTTGTTTATTGGAGTGCTAAACATGTTCTAATACTGGTTTTTTTAGGATTTCACTGATTTCTCTATCATCCTCCGTGTATGAACCTTCACTTCTACGAATAGGTCCAATACTGGCAGGGGTTTTTGCTTTTGATTTCGCATATGTGAAGAAATATTTAGGGTTTTTCTTTATTTCTTGAATTGCTTTCTGTTCTATTTGCTTTTCTTCAATCTGATAGGAATGCTTCAGCCTCTGTTCTATTTCTTCAATCTCCCTTATTATTTAAATTATTCCTTCTTTGTTTAGAAAGTCGTGTATGATTAAGCATTTCCGTTATTTTTTGTCTTCTTTTATATTGTCGTCTTCGTTCTCTTTCTACGTTGGACCTCTTTCTGGCTTTCCTCAAAAAACATACCTTGAGACAGAAAGTGTTTGAGACACACTTCATATGCTTCAGAAGTCAGTTTTTCTATTCCTTGTGTAGGGTTTTTATTACTTACAACAGTTTCCCAATGAATGTTTGAAAAGTCCCTGTATATTTTCTCCGAGTCTATTATTTTATAATTACAATTGAATTTACTGAATAAACCTTCTCGCTTGTTGTTTCTCTTGGACATACTACCGTTATTATGTTAGTTTGCACTTCAATGATCTTGTGGTCCGAATCTATAGTGTCTGAGATTGTAATGTCTCTGATTAGCTTATCATTGTTTGTGAATATCAGGTCCAGCGTGTTTTCGTTCTTAGTTGGTTCTGTAATCTGCAGATTGAGCGATAATTTTTCACAGAACCACAGTGGTTCTCTGACCTGTGGTTGGTTATTTCCAGGTTGATTTCCTGCTATAAAGAAATTGTTTACTATCCTCCATTTTAAAGTGAGTAGATTGAAGTCTCCAAGAAATATAATACTTGGTACTGGGTTTGCAGGTTAACAAGAATAGTCTCTATTTTGTGTATCTGCTCAGAAATTCGTAAACTGTTGCCTCTGACGGTTTGTATATTAGAATAATGATTAGATTTATATTTACTATCTTGATCGCAAGTACCTCTACCACCTCATTGGACGAGTTTAGAAGCTCTGTGCATTCCTGCTCCTCTTTAAAATACAGACCTTCTCCTCCACTTGACCTAATTACTCTGTCACAACTATACAGATTATATAATATGGGATCCATATTTCACTATCCATGTAGCCTTTCGTGTGGGTTTCTGTAAATGCACCAAATATTGAGTTCGGTTCTGTTAGAAGGCCATTTATAAACTTAACTTTATTTCTTGATTTTGACTTTAGGCCTTGTATGTTTGCAAATATAAATTATTTCCCATATTGCATGTCACTTCTGGTGGGCTTTGGTAGTTCTCCACCCTGGACCTGGGTGTACTGTTTTGGTAGTGATTCGTCCAGTGTTGGTAGTAGTACGAGCGTTGTGTGGTGTAGTACCTGTGTAAATGATAATGACCTGCATTCCAGTCCTGTTGATATCACCCTCTTCCTCTGTAACCTTGGAGTGGTTCTATCTGCCTATTCCTCTGTCTCATATGTTCTATTCTGTTTATGCCTGCCATTTAAAAAAAATATAGTAATAGCATATTGATCTTCCCATCTATAACGCTGTGTACCTCTCATGTGGAATTCCGGCCACTGAAGATTTTAACATTTTCTTTCATTGATTGAAAATTTACATAGTTTAGGGTGCACTCTATTTATATAATATAAACTATTTACATAGTTTATCTGCACTCTGTTCCAAAATGGCACTAACCCCTAGAAAAAAAAAACTGCATTTTCGAGGATGCAGAAAAGGGCATTTTGTGTCTTTTTCCAATATTTTCTGATTCCTTGTGCGTAATTTTTGCAAATATTCTCAGTTTTTATTTTCTCCATGTTATTTATACCTGCGCTTGTCTTGGCCACCTGTTTATTTTCCACCTCTTTTCATCGTCCTAATTCCTACGTTTATGCACTGTTTTCCACTGTTGCTCTCACTGTTTATATTACCTGGTTTTGTACCAGCTGTTGTTTTGTACCACAATACCCTTTCCCTCCACACTACTGCTGTTGCTCTCTAAACCACCGGTTCCTGAGTTTTGGTTGCTGTCCAGTGCTATTTTTCACAATCCGCATATATCGCTGGTAGCGTTTCTGTGAATGTTAATCTGTGTGCCTGTGGCATGACATTCGTCAGTTGGGTTATGTTTTCCCATTTTAACCTGTCATTGTAACAAATCAAGTATATCCCATGTCTTTTTGTGCATGGTTTAGATAATTCTGCACAGATCAGGTGAAATCTTGTGTTACAGATGTAACAATTGACGCCTACAATACGTCTCCCAAAAGCTTAAAAACACTTGCCACACACCTCCATTATCTTATGTATTGTATTATATTGTATTTGTGCTTTACCGTATGTATCCCTTGCTGACTTTAGTAATTTTACTATTTATAATATTTTATGTATATATTTATGATATTATATATATGGTTATTTGTTCAAAATTTATGGGCAGGTACTTATCATATAGTAGAGGGAGATGGTCACAGAGGGATGTACAGTCGACCGTTGTTGTTCCAGTTCGCGGGATGAATGCCACCAGTTGCCAGTTCCTCAATTAAAACATTGATTTATTGTTTGCCTATATAACCATATGGACTTTTCTGCCTAATTCCTGGTTTTCAATGGTATTCACTATTACTAATTCCTAAATTCACATTCCCATTTTACAGTATACCTTCACAGTATATTATCACTGAGGAACGTCCCATACACTGGGTAGGCCTCGTGACTGGTGTAAACACAGCCTAGTGCATTGGCTTCTTTTGGCACTTGTAATTTTATCATATTCCATGTGCAGTTCTCCTTCACTTTCAACTTATATATATGTGTTATGTTACACTTTCCACTTCACTATTCAAGGTATCATTGTTCACTATATTTGACAGTGCATGGATATCGGGTATCCCTTAGCCTCGTAGCACTGGCTTCCACGTGGTCACACGTTTATTCTCTATTTAACTTAACGTTCCATTGTTAATGGCTGTATTCAACTTTCATGAGGGTCACTATACACTTTGTAATGACTGTAATCAGTGATCCATTACTATAACCCTCCAAAAAACTGGTATATTTCGAAATTTTAACCGAGCACGGCCAACACGTCTTTTCGTCTCCTCACAACCCCACTAAGTACTGGGGGTCTGGTTCAGAATGGTCAAAAAGGCTTAAATATCTTGGTAAACACTGAACTGGGTAAACAAATGCCTGAAAGCCTGAAAGACAAGGAGCAAAAAGTCATAGACAGAGAGGCGGTTACAAAAAGGAGGAATATAGCAAGTAGGACACAAAAGGCTTGATCCTCGAAATGCTGCTATTTATGTCAACGTGTGGGAACCGACCTGTGAGATTTATATTTATTTAATTTATATGAATTTATATTTACGTTAATTTATATACTTCGATAGCAATTTGTATAATGATAAGTGGACTGTATTTCTGCAATAATCTCTTAATCTCACAAATCGATCCTCTACACATTAGGGGGGTTTATTAAATCAATATATATGCAGCCAATCAAACTACAGTATTAACTACATACATTGAAAAGGTTCCTTATCTTATAGTACAGCAGGTTAGTCCACCAGGTATAACTAGGGTGTAGACACCAAATTATCCTCTTTGAGGTAGCTTCCATCACCCAGTAACTGGTGCACAAAATCTTGCTTCCTCGTCTTGACCTGTCAAAAGGGCGCTAGCTGTAAAGCCAGATACCTATATATGACAAGCTATATCAGAGAAAATACTGTACATGGAACATTGAAGACCTGGCTTAATTACCTTTAGTTTGAGGCTTCCACGTGCTCTAACTGGTTCACCCTATATAATGACATTAATGGCCATAAATGAAAGATACTGGGTTTCGGAAAGAACACTTAACTTGATTTGTTGACAGCGTGTTGAAAATGTTACACCTTTGGTTTCCATAACACTACGTCCAAGTGAAATTAACAGGAGCCGTATTTGCTCCTGTGAGCCTCTGGTCTAGTATCAACAATGGCTGCCCTCCTTCCTCCCCTGACGCCTGGCTTACATTGTCCACATGACAGAAAGTGATAGAAGGGTCACATTTACTCTACTTTAATATTGATAATTAAGTTAATTTATATAAGATGTTTTATGATGGTAAAGTCCAAAGACTAATGTATTTAAGAATAATTCCCAGCAAAATAGGTGGCGATTTATAATAGTATGTGGTGATATCCCGTTTTCTTTAGACGGTAATTCCACTACAAGTTACGTTTTCTATGGGTAACTTGTTGGTAATACAGCAGCAATTATTATCTGTCTGTATGATATTAAATGGTGTCGGATTTTCCGACATAATTCCCCAGGGGCTGCTCACGGGTCGAAGTCCTATTTAGAACAGACGAACACCGATACTCCTCCTTCGAATTATTAGATTAATTTGATGTTAGTAGTTAGTAATCACACATTTGTGTGTCTGTTCGTACAGGACGGATGTCCCGTACTAGAGTTGTAGGGGTTAGAAGTCTAATGCGATTTCATTTCCCTGTCAACTCTTGAAAGGCTAATATTCAAGCCTAATTACATATTATTTAACCCAGAAGACTGGATGTGATCAAGTACTACAGTCAAGTATGATTCAGGGACTGCAGTGAGATCAGTGACATTAGATATAACTTGAAGTTTCTTCAGGTAACTGGTCACTGATATATAAACACTGAGGCCCATGGAATACATCTTGATTAAATAATAAATGTATCAAATCAGTCATCAGATTTATTGGGGTTTAATTTAGTTAATTGATTCAGAAGATTGAATAGCTCATCATTAAAGTAAAGTATGGTTCTGAGACTGCAGTGGGTTCAGTGACATTGGTCGCAGTGACTTGTAGCTGTTTTAGGCTACTGTTCACTGATTTGCCACTGAGGCCTCATGAACTCATCTCCAGCTTCAAATGATGATACTAACATCAACCTCTGTTGGTATAGTCAGCTGTAATCTCCTTAGTATAATGCTACTGGAGAAATGTAATCAGCTGACAAATTTAGATTTCTATTGGTATTGTTTATCTGCAGGCATAGGTCTCCTCAGGCTTGATACTGGGCCTGAGAGTAATTTACCTCCTGCAGAGTTTAACATGGTTATGCCCTGATATTTAGTAGGGCTACCGATGAATCGATGACAATAGTCTGTCCCTACAAGGAGACCGAAGTCGGTGAGGTGATCAGACTTAATATTATCTGCCAATTTTATTCCTCTATTTCTCAGGAATTTGGCTGTTGCTCTCAGAGCTTGAACTTGTAGGTCTACTGGTATTTTGTCCACCACAATGGCTTGTACTCGACAGACGTACCTGCCTAAACGTACTGATGGTTGTACCACCTGGTAGACTTGAGGTCCTGCATCTGTTACAAACCCTGAGATGTTGAATGACATCTGGGCTACAGGCCTTAATTGTAGTTCATCTGCCAACTTTTTAGTGACATAGGTTCTCTGGGACCCTTGGTCAAACAACCCACGGGTATGGACCTTGGCCCTCTTATTCAGGATGGTAATTTGGGCAGTAGGCAAAGTCGTATTACCTTTAGACTTTGCCGAATGGACACTCTTTGTTTGTTGCACCTTGCAGTACTGTACTGTGGTGGGAATGCTATCTTCCACCTTGGGGTTTGGAGACGTTGTTTTGGTGTCTCTGCACAATGCTGCATGGTGCTGACCTTTGTTACACCTATTACAGGTGTGTAATTGGGTATCACAGTCGTTGATGTTATGTTTCCTGAGGCACCTCGTGCAATGTTGCAAATCTTTGAGTCGCTCAACACGGGCGTCACTATCAGGAAAATTAGGGCAGTGGTACATTCAATGTTTCTCATTGCAGACCATCATGTTCCATAGCTTCCAGTACCCTTTGGTGTCACGTTCTTGGGTGACACAGTAACTATAGGCTTGGAGGGTCCCACTGCATATACGCCCACACTGCTACTGTTCCACTTTGGTGTAGAATTATATTGTCTAGATTGATTTGGAGTACCTTTGGTACTCTGTGGTTTACTATTATTGGTTTCTGAGGGTTTACTTGGTGGTTTTAATTTGTCATGTGTTCGTAATTGATGAACTATTGACTTTAAACCTTCAGATATTTCATTCATAGATATGATGCTTTTATTGTAATGAGCACTCATTTGTCTCAATATGTCCCTAGGTATTTTCTCCTGGACAATTATTTTCAAGACCCACTCAGCCCCGTTTGTATCTGCTGTCAGGCTGAGGGCATTGATCAATGATTCTACCTCCAGCTTGAAGACTTGGAGTGAATCAGCTGAAGCCTCCGGTGGGGGTAAATGCAACAGCTCATGAACTAAATGTGATGTTCTTACTTCTGGATCAGCATAATTATCCTTGAGGAGTTTTACTGCCAGATCATAGCCGTCATTAGTTAATCTCAGATGGGATACTACTGTTTTAGCCTCACCTGATAATTGGCCTTGCAAATAAGAGAATTTACTACTCTTTGGTAAAGATTGTTTTGAGTCTACAAGGTCAACGAATTTGTTCCAAAATTCGTCCCAATCTTCCTCATCTTTTCCTGAGAAAGTGGGTAAATTAATTGGAGGGAGTCGAGCTTCTGCTTGACTCGTATTAGATACAACTGTTGTTGTTGTTGTTGTTGCCTTGTTCTGGGCAATTAATTTGACATAAGGCTGTAACGTGGCCTGAGTCTGATCTTCATAATTCGCAAGATCAACCATAATGTCGTCTATTTCTGTTTCTGATAAATTAGTGTTGGCAAGTTCAGCCACATATGTTGCTATTTGACATTTGATTTGCTCAAATTTACCTGCAGCTGCTTGATAATAGCTTTCCAGGTCAGCATAATCAACTTGAGATTGTTGTGACAAATCTTCACATTTCTTGATCTGTCTTGTTAAGTGGCCTTTAAGACCTGCAAGGGTTCTTCTCATTCTCCCTGCATTATCCATACTGGCTAGTTGGTGAAGCCTTGTGGGGCTTGTACTTGGTTCGCTCATAATACTGAACAAGCACTGATGGTAGCCTTGGGTAAATTCTGCACTCGCTAGGCTGTAATCCTACCTCTACTAGAGGTTAGCACTTAAAATTAATACACATTATATATATACAATCATACACACTAATGATTTGAGTGATAAACCAGTGTCACTGGAAGTACCTTTAGGTTAGCTCTTCTATATCACCCTAGGATGGTAGAGACACTAATTAATCACTCAAAGGTGTAATGATCATAAGTAAATTATTATATATACAACTCAACTCGAGTTGATAAAAATTACACCCAAAATAGGGTCTGGACCATTCATTAATGGTGTTAGGTTGTTGAATATAGTACAACTGACTATGGTAATAATGGGACTAGGATGAACGATAATAGTTCAACTAGTCAATGTTAATATCCTACCCTGTTGTGGGTTGGCAATTAGTAAATATTATACTGTGATCACTAGTGCAATTTATATTAAATAATTCTCTATTTTGGAGAAATAATATACACAATTATTGATAATAGCCTCTTAATTAGCCTCTATGAAACTTCTAATATTATCAAGAAGTATTAAATATTATTAGTGACCTCGCGAAATAAAGTCCACAAAATTCGTAGATAATCTCTCGCGAAATGTAACACCACGAAATCCGTGAACAATATCACGAAGACACAGTCACTAATTTGGCTGGCTTCTATATTAGCGCTGTCATTTCACAGAATAACACGCCACCAAATCTGTGGGTGTACATGAAACCGCTGACGAAGCTGATCTGAACTGAGCGGGGCTCGTGAACTCGCACGAGTCAACGCCGCCGTCATTGACTGCTGGCTTTGTTTAAATAACACTGCACTAGTATATTTAATGAATCCACTGGTTAACTGGTTCATCCAATACTAGGATGACCAAATGTGGGTTCAAAGGACCGAATATTCCGGTTCCGAAGGTCCAAATAATGTGGGAACCGACCCGTGAGATTTATATTTATTTAATTTATATGAATTTATATTTACGTTAATTTATATACTTCGATAGCAATTTGTATAATGATAAGTGGACTGTATTTCTGCAATAATCTCTTAATCTCACAAATCGATCCTCTACACATTAGGGTGGTTTATTAAATTAATATATATGCAGCCAATCAAACTACAGTATTAACTACATACATTGAAAAGGTTCCTTATCTTATAGTACAGCAGGTTAGTCCACCAGGTATAACTAGGGTGTAGACACCAAATTATCCTCTTTGAGGTAGCTTCCATCACCCAGTAACTGGTGCACAAAATCTTGCTTCCTCGTCTTGACCTGTCAAAAGGGCACTAGCTGTAAAGCCAGATACCAATATATGACAAGCTATATCAGAGAAAATACTGTACATGGAACATTGAAGACCTGGCTTAATTACCTTTAGTTTGAGGCTTTCACGTGCTCTAACCGGGTCACCCTATATAATGACATTAATGGCCATAAATGAAAGATACTGGGTTTCGGAAAGAACACTTAACTTGATTTGTTGACAGCGTGTTGAAAATGTTACACCTTTGGTTTCCATAACACTACGTCCAAGTAAAATTAACAGGAGCCGTATTTGCTCCTGTGAGCCTCTGGTCTAGTATCAACAATGGCTGCCCTCCTTCCTCCCCTGACGCCTGGCTTACATTGTCCACATGACAGAAAGTGATAGAAGGGTCACATTTACTCTACTTTAATATTGATAATTAAGTTAATTTATATAAGATGTTTTATGATGGTAAAGTCCAAAGACTAATGTATTTAAGAATAATTCCCAGCAAAATAGGTGGTGATTTATAATAGTATGTGGTGATGATATCCCGTTTTCTTTAGACGGTAATTCCACTGCAAGTTACGTTTTCTATGGGTAACTTGTTGGTAATACAGCAGCAATTATTATCTGTCTGTATGATATTAAATGGTGTCGGATTTTCCGACACAACGACCTCCCAAAGCTGATGCGGAAAGTAAAAAAAAAGGTCTGCTGGAAATTATAGAAGGATGTTGATAAACTACAGGCATGGAGGAGCAAACGGTGTCTGTGTGCCGATATTAATTTAACACCATCTGAGGAGTGAGGTGCGGCGATATCGACGCCATCTGCAGACCTGCTCTCCAACCCCGATTCATTAAGGTGTGACAAGGACAACGCTACCTGTTGGTGGAGGTGTGGCAAGGTCAGCACCATCTGTGAAATGCTCCTGATCATAGCTCATTTAGGAGGTGGTTTGATGATACTGCCCTCTGGTGAGGGAGGTAACAATATCAACGCGATATCGTGTGCATCTGATCATATTTTCTCTTCCCGGTGAAATGCTGTCATGCTATGTTATACTCGTGTACTTTCTGTCTGGCTAATGACTTTTATGTCCACAAAAGGGATGAGGAGGGTCTCTTGAGCTACTGAAGGCAGTTCGCCCATGGCAGTCCTGAACTCCTAACTTGTCCCAGCGAGGACAAGTGGCCGGCGTCGGTAGAAGGCAGTGTTTTGTCTATGTAGTGTTACTAGTTGAACTGACAAACCGTAACTGGCCGTAACAGTCTGGAATTCAGTCCCAAAGAGGTGTAAAATAATGATGATTGGAAAATAAGAAAAGGAACCAGAATGCATCTACACCATAACGAGAGGCCAACTACATTGACTGGAAAGAGAGAATGATTTGAGTGAAAAACATTTCAGCACTAACGCCAAAGGTACACATAATAGGCAATAGGCAGCATATGTAATGGTAGTAAATAATAGATTTTAAATTCTAAATTAGCATTTAAAACCGAAATTAGGACTCCTTAAAGGCAATCTTCAACACATTGTTTATACCAAAATTAAATGTGCAGTACTGACAAGAAATGAGGATATGTGATGAGGATAAACTAATGGGACTCACAACCCTAGAATGTAGAAGTAACAGAAGGGATATGATCACAACATCAGAGATACTGAGGGGAATAACCAAGGTGAACAAAGACAGCTTCTTCAGATTGAGAGAAATTGGGACAGAAGGTCACAAGTGGAAGCAGGAAATGCTAAGGAGTCAAAGGAATGAAAGGAATATACAGTGTACATATACAGGGAGCTGGTCGGCCGAGCGGACAGCACGCTGGACTTGTGATCCTGTGGTCCCGGGTTCGATCCCGGGCGCCGGCGAGAAACAATGGGCAGAGTTTCTTTCACCCTATGCTCCTGTTACCTAGCAGTAAAATAGGTACCTGGGTGTTAGTCAGCTGTCACGGGCTGCTTCCTGGGGGTGGAGGCCTGGTCGAGGACCGAGCCGCGGGGACACTAAAAAAAAAAAGCCCCGAAATCATCTCAAGATAACCTCAAGATAACCTCAAGTACGGATAGTAAGAAATAGAATATACACTGAAAGAAGAAGCTAAAGAAGTCCTTTCCATCCACAACCCTATAGCTAAATTTGATAAACTATTTGGACATCATAATATTTAAAATGAAATACTAAGGGATACAACAAGGTTCGTATGTGGGGCATAAAGAACTTGATCTCATTACCCTATAGACAAGAACTGACAGGCAAGTACACACACACACACATACACAGCGGCGCCGGTGGCTGAATGGACATTATGCTGGATACATAATCCTGTGAACCAGGGTTCAATTCCCTGCGCCGGTGAGAAACAAAATGGGCAGTTTCTTTCACCCTGATATCCCTGTTATCTAGCAGTAAATAGGTACCTAGGAGTTGGACTGTTACGAGCTGCTTCCTAGGTGTGTGTGTATGTGTGTACTCACCTATTTGTGCTTGCGGGGGTTGAGCTTTGGCTCTTTGATCCCGCCTCTCAACTGTCAATCAACTGGCGTACAGATTCCTGAGCCTACTGGGCTCTATCATATCTACATTTGAAACTGTGTATGGAGTCAGCCTCCACCACATCACTGCCTAATGCATTCCATCCGTTAACTACTCTGACACTGAAAAAGTTCCTTCTAACGCCCCTGTGGCTCATGTGGGTACTCAGTTTCCACATGTGTCCTTTGTTCGCGTCCCACCAGTGTTGAATAGTTTATCCTTGTTTACCCGGTCGATTCCCCTGAGGATTTTGTAGGTTGTGATCATGTCTCCCCTTACTCTTCTGTTTTCCAGAGTCGTAAGGTGCATTTCCCGCAGCCTTTCCTCGTAACTCATGTCTCTTACTTCTGGGACTAGTCTAGTGGCATACCTTTGGACTTTTTCCAGCTTCGTCTTGTGCTTGACAAGGTACGGGCTCCATGCTTGGGCCGCATACTCCAGGATTGGTATTACATATGTGGTGTACAAGATCCTGAATGATTCCTTACACAGGTTCCTGAACGCTGTTCTGATGTTAGCCAGCCTCCCATATGCCGCAGTCGTTATTTTTTTTTATGTGTGCTTCAGGAAACAGGTTTGGTGTGATATTAACTCCTAGATCTTTCTCTCTGTCCGTTTCATTAAGTACTTCATCTCCTATTCTGTATACTGTGTCTGGCCTCCTGTTTCCACTGCCTAGTTTCATTACTTTGCATTTACTCGGGTTGAACTTCAACAGCCATTTGATGGACCATTCACTCAGTCTGTCTAGGTCATCTTGTAGCCTCCTACTATCATCCTCTGTTTCAATCCTCCTCATAATTTTTGCATCATCAGCAAACATTGAGAGAAACGATTCTATACCCTCTGGGAGATCATTTATATAGTTCAGAAACAGTATAGGTCCAAGGACTGACCCCTGAGGGACTCCACTTGCATGGTCTCGCCAATCTGAGACCTCACCCCTCACAAAGACTCGTTGTCTCCTGTTGCTTAGGTACTCCTTTATCAAATGGAGTACCTTCCCTTTCACTCCAGCCTGCATCTCCAGCTTTTTCACTAGCCTCTTGTGTGGTACTGTATCGAAGGCTTTCTGACAATCCAAAAATATGCAGTGTGCCCACCCTTTTCTATCTTGCCTTGTTTTGGTTGCCTGGTCGTAGAATTCAAGTAGCCCTGTGAGGCAGGATTCAAGTAACCCTGTGAAGCAGGGTTTGTGTATGTGTGTGTGTGTGTGTGTATGTGTGTGTGCGTGTGTGTGTGTGTGTGTGTGTATGTGTGTGTGTGTGTGTGTGCGTGTGTGTCAGTGTGGAAAAAAAAATAGTTAATTAGTAGTTAGTAACAGTTGATTGATTGGCAGTTGAGAGGCGGGCCGAAAGAGCAGACGTAAACCCTTGCAAGCACAACTAGGTGTATACAACTAGGATAATACACACGCACACACATACACAAAAACACACACACACACACAGACAGACGGTGCACCCTAAAGAGGGTGCAGAAGCACTAAGTGTGCCTCTCTCTCAATGGTGTATAACAGGTCACTGGTAACATGAGACCTACCAGAAAGCTGGAAGAACAGCTAATGTAATCCTAATATACAACATGGGTGACAGGCAAAGAGGCACTGAACTACAGGCCTATCTCCCAAACACGTATACCATGTAAGGTGAAGGAGAAGATCGCCAGGAAACGGCTCGAAGAACATCTGAAGGAAAAGATCTTTGTAACACACCACCAACATTGCTAGAGGGATGGTAAATCGTGCCTCACAGGCACGATTTACCACAAATGAGCCACAGAGACTTTAGGAAGAAGTTGGTCAGTGTCAGAGTACTTAAAAAATAGAATTCATTTGGCAGTGATGAGGTGGAGGCAGACTCCATACTCAGTTTCAAATGTAGATTTCATAGAGCCCAATAGGCTCCAGAATCGGTACTCCAATTGATTGAAAGTTGAGAGGTGGGACCAAGGAGCAAAGCTCAACCGCCGAAAGCACAACTAGGTGAATACACACACACACACACACACACACACACACACACACACACACACACACACACACACACACACACACACACAGTGTGTGTGTGTTATGTCTCCTAATGTGTGTGTGTTATGTGTCCTAATGTCTCTCTGGCTCATTTGGGTATTAAGTTTCCACCTGAGTCCCTTTGTGTTACACTCATGTTAAATAGTTTGTCTTTGTCCACCCTGTCAATTCACCTGAGAATATTGTGGGTGATGATTGTGTCTCCCCTTACTCTTCTGTCTTCTAGTGTTGTGATGTTTAGCTTGCATACTCTTTCCTCGTAGATCATACCTCTCAGTTCTAAGACTATTCTGGTGGCAGATCTCTAAATCTTCTCTGACTTTGCCTTGTGCAGTGAGCAGTGTGCAGGAGCACTTTGCTTGCCACTCTCCATAGTGTATAGTAGGTCACTGGAAACGGGAGACCTACCAGAAATATGGAAGACTGCTAATGTAGTACCAATATACAAAAAGGGTGACAGACAAGAGGCACTGAACTATAGGCCAGTGTCTTTAACTTGTATACCATGCAAGGTGATGGAGAAGATTGTGAGAAAAAACCTAGTAACACATCTGGAGAGAAGAGACTTCGTGACAACCCATCAACATGGGTTCAAGGGGGGGTAAATCTTGCCTTACAGGCTTGATAGAATTCTACGATCAGGTGACAAAGATTAAGCAAGAAAGAGAAGGATGTGCGGACTGCATTTTTTTGTACTGTCGGAAAGCCTTTGACACAGTACCCCATAAAAGGTTGATGCATAAGCTGGAGAAACAGGCAGGAGTAACTGGTAGGGCGCTCCAGTGGATAAGGGAGTACCTAAGCAAGAGGAAGCAGAGAGTTACAGTGAGGGGTAAGACCTCAGAATGGCGTGAAGTCACCAGTGGAGTCCCACAGGGCTCTGTGCTTGAACCTATCCTGTTTCTGATATACGTAAATGATCTCCCAGAGGGTATAGACTCATTCCTCTCAATGTTTGCTGACGACGCTAAAATTATGAGAAGGATTAAGACAGAGGAGGACAGCTGGAGGCTTCAAGAAGACCTGGACAAGCTGCAGGAATGGTCGAACAAATGGCTGTTAGAGTTTAAACCAAGCAAATGTAATGTAATGAAGATAGGGGTAAGCAGGAGACCAGATACAAGGTATCATTTGGGAGATGTGATACTTAAAGAGTCAGAGAGAGAGAAAGACCTGGGGGAAGATATCACGCCAGACCTGTCCCCTGAAGCTCATATCAAGAGGATAACATCAGCAGCATATGCCAGGTTGGCTAACATAAGAACGGCCTTTAGAAACTTGTGTAAAGAATCTTTCAGAGCATTATATACCACATATGTCAGACCAATCCTGGAGTATGCGGCTCCAGCATGGAGTCCATATCTAGTCAAGCATATGACTAAACTGGAAAAGGTTCAAAGGTTTGCCACCAGACTAGTAACCAAGCTGAGAGGTATGAGCTACGAGGAGAGACTACGGGAATTAAACCTCACTTTGTTGGAAGACAGAAGAGTTAGGGGGGACATGATCACCACATTCAAGATTCTCAAGGGAATCGACAGGGTTGATAAAGACAGGCTATTTAACACAAGGGACACTCGCACTAGGGGACACAGGTGGAAACTGAGTGCGTAAATGAGCCACAGAGATATTAGAAAGAACTTTTTTAGTGTCAGAGTGGTTGACAAATGGAATGCATTAGGAAGTAATGTGGTGGAGGCTGACTCCATACACAGTTTCAAGTGTAGATATGATAGAGCCCAATAGGCTCAGGAACCTGTACACCTGTTGATTGACGGTTGAGAGGCGGGACCAAAGAGCCAGAGCTCAACCCCCGCAAGCACAACTAGGTGAGTACAACTAGGTGAGTACACATACACACACACACACACACACACACACACACACACGCACACACACACACACACACACACACACACATCGCCCAGTTTCTGGAGGACATCAAGAGTGAGATGCAAGAAATGATGCAGGAAATGAAGAACGAAATAAGCAACCTGAAAAGAGAGCTGACAGCAGCAAAGGAGGAGATTAGAGCCCTCAAAGAAAATGGTATCGAGGCTGAAAATCAGAAAACCACCCAGGGAGAAGGTGGTAATAGTTTTCTGGATGAGAATGCCACAATAAAAGCAACATTTGCGGAAATACTAAAAAAAAATAACTCTGAAGTAATGACTGCAGTGATGGAGGTGGCCATGAAAGCAGCCACCTCGCAGGAGGCGGCACGCTCCACTAGCCAACTGCTGGAAAGGAACAGATCAGTGGTTGCTGTGGGTATTAAGGTGCAGGAAGGATCTAATAGGACAGAGTGGAGTGACAAGGACAAAGCAGCAGTGAATGAAGTACTAAAGGCACTAGACATGGAAGGGGCTGAGCATAGCATTGAGAAGGTTTTCAGGCTAGGCCGGTACAACAAAGACCGAGACCGAATGATAAAGATAGTGTTTGCAAACGAGAACACAAAGGAGAAGATCCTATCAAGGAAGAGCTCCCTGAAAAACGTGGGAAAATTAAAAAATGTATTCCTCCAGAGAGACATGACAAGGGAGGAGAGAGCCGTGGCGGCGGAAGCAAGGAAGAGGCGCAGGGCGAGAGGGGAAAACCAGGAAGTCACAGCTCCCAACCCAACACCCCCAGAGGCGAGGGGGGAACCCACAACCAGCTACCCAGTAACACCAGAAGGGAGGACAACCCCGCCTCCCTCCACTGCATAGAAAACCCCCCTACTCCAAACCCTCCCTGCCCCCACTCAAATGTTCAGCAAAATCTCCCTCCCCCCACACCCAATCCCCACCCTTCTACCCCTCCCCTCCTCCCGAGTCCTCCCTCCCCCCCTTTCCTTCCCGTCCTCCCTCCCCTTTCACCCCATACCCTCCCTGTCCCTCCCCCTTCACTGCATCCCCCGCCCCTCATCCCAGTATCCTCTGAGACCCTGTTATCCACCTCACAGGTCCTCACACCCATGGAACAGCCTCCCCCACCAGCAGAACACTCACCAAGGAGGCGATTTGAGAAGGGACAGAAGAAAGTGAGCCTCAAAGCGATGTACACAAACATAGATGGAATTACAAATAAAGCAAATGAGCTTGGAGAACTGGTACTAGAGGAAAACCCAGACATAATAGCCCTCACAGAAAAAAGATCACGAAAACGATAACAAATGCAGTGTTCCCACAGGACTATTATGTTATGAGGAAAGAGAGGGAAGGAAGAGGTGGGGGTGGTGTAGCTCTGCTGGTAAGACAAGGCTGGGATTTTGAGGAGATGGATATTCAGGGCTGCGAAGGTTTCAGTGACTACATAGCAGGTACTGTAACAAATGGAGGGAAAAAAATTATAGTCGCAGTCATATATAATCCACCACCAAATGACAGAAGACCTAGACAGGAATATGATAGAAACAACATGGCCACCATTAACATAATAGAAAGAGCAGCTTCTGTTGCTAGCAGGAATGGATCTGGACTACTAATTATGGGAGACTTCAACCATGGAAAGATAGATTGGAAGAACAGAGACCCGCATGGAGGACCAGAAACATGGAGAGCTAAGCTGCTGGACGTGGCAACAAGAAACTTTCTAAGCCAGCACACCAAAGAACCAACAAGAATGAGAGGAGAAGATGAACCAGCAATGCTTGATTTGATATTTACCCTAAATGAATGGGATATAAGGGAAGTTAAGATGGAAGCGCCCTTGGGAATGAGTGACCACAGTGTATTGAACTTTGAGTACCTGGTAGAGCTAGGACTTATCTCCCCCCAAAAAGAACTAGGAATCAAAAGGCTGGCATACCGAAAGGGGAATTATGAACAGATGAGAAGTTTCCTAAGTGAAATACCTTGGGACACAGACCTCAGAGACAAGTCTGTACAGGGTATGATGGACTATGTTACCCAAAAGTGTCAGGAGGCAGTAAACAGGTTCATCCCGGCCCAAAGGGAAAAATCCGAGAAGCAACAGAAGAATCCATGGTATAATAGGGCATGTATGGAAGCGAAGAAACTGAACAAAAAGGCGTGGAGGAACTTCCGGAATAACAGAACACCAGAAAGCAGAGAGAGATACCAGAGAACCAGGAATGAGTACGTCAGGGTGAGAAGAGAAGCAGAGAAAAATTTTGAAAATGATATAGCAAACAAAGCCAAGACCGAACCAAAGCTACTCCACAGTCACATCAGAAGGAAAACAACAGTGAAAGAACAGGTATTGAAACTTAGAACAGGCGAGGACAGGTATACAGAGAATGACAGAGAGGTGTGTGAGGAACTCAACAAGAGGTTCCAGGAGGTCTTCACAATAGAACAGGGTGAGGTCACTGTGCTAGGAGAAAGGGAGGTAAACCAGGCGGCCTTGGAGGAGTTCGAAATTACGAGAGAGGAGGTCAAGAGACACCTACTGGATCTGGATGTAAGAAAGGCTGTTGGTCCAGATGGGATCTCACCATGGGTACTGAAAGAGTGTGCAGAGGCACTTTGCCTGCCACTCTCCATAGTGTATAGTAAGTCACTAGAGACGGGAGACCTACCAGAAATATGGAAGACGGCGAATGTGGTCCCAATATACAAAAAGGGCGACAGACAAGAGGCACTGAACTACAGGCCAGTGTCCTTGACTTGTATACCATGCAAGGTGATGGAGAAGATCGTGAGAAAAAAACTGGTAACACATCTGGAGAGAAGGGACTTCGTGACAAATCGCCAACATGGATTCAGGGAGGGTAAATCTTGCCTTACAGGCTTGATAGAATTCTACGATCAGGTGACACAGATTAAGCAAGAAAGAGAGGGCTGGGCGGACTGCATTTTCTTTGATTGTCGGAAAGCCTTTGACACAGTACCGCATAAGAGGCTGGTACATAAGCTGGAGAGACAGGCAGGTGTAGCTGGTAAGGTGCTCCAGTGGATAAGGGAGTATCTAAGCAATAGGAAGCAGAGAGTTACGGTGAGGGGTGAGACCTCCGATTGGCGTGAAGTCACTAGTGGAGTCCCACAGGACTCTGTACTCGGTCCTATCTTGTTTCTGATATATGTAAATGATCTCCCGGAGTGTATCGATTCATTTCTCTCAATGTTTGCGGACGATGCTAAAATTATGAGAAGGATTAAAACAGACGAGGACTGTTTGAGGCTTCAAGAAGACCTAGACAAGCTGAAGGAATGGTCGAACAAATGGTTGTTAGAGTTTAACCCAACCAAATGTAATGTAATGAAGATAGGTGTAGGGAGCAGGAGGCCAGATACAAGGTATCATCTGGGAGAGGAAATTCTTTAGAGAAGGAAAAAGTCAGGGAAGGAAAAAGACTAGGGGGTTGATATCACGCCAGACCTGTCTCCTGCAGCACATATCAAGCGGATAACATCAGCGGCATATGCCAGGCTGGCCAACATACGAACGGCATTCAGAAACTTGTGTAAAGAATCATTCAGAACTTTGTATACCACATATGTCAGGCCAATCCTAGAGTATGCAGCCCCAGCATGGAGTCCATATCTAGTCATGGATAAGACTAAACTGGAAAAGGTTCAAAGGTTTGCCACCAGACTAGTACCCGAGCTGAGAGGTATGAGCTACGAGGAGAGACTACGGGAATTAAACCTCACTTCGCTGGAAGACAGAAGAGTTAGGGGGGACATGATCACCACATTCAAGATTCTGAAGGGGATTGATAGGGTAGATAAAGACAGTCTATTTAACACAAGGGGAACACGCACAAGGGGACACAGGTGGAAACTGAGTGCCCAAATGAGCCACAGAGATATTAGAAAGAACTTTTTTAGTGTCAGAGTGGTTGACAAATGGAATGCATTAGGAAGTGATGTGGTGGAGGCTGACTCCATACACAGTTTCAAGTGTAGATATGACAGAGCCCGATAGGCTCATGAATCTGTACACCTGTTGATTGACGGTTGAGAGGCGGGACCAAAGAGCCAGAGCTCAACCCGCGCAAACACAACTAGGTGAGTACACACACACACACACACACACATACACACACACACACACACACACACACACACACACACACACACACACACACACACACACACACACACACACATTCACCTTTGTACTCACCTTTATTAGGTGATTACACATTAAGACAGAGGAGGACAGCTTGAGGCTTCAAGAAGACCTGGACAAGCTGCAGGAATGGTCGAACAAATGGCTGTTAGAGTTTAATCCCAGCAAATGTAATGTAATGAACATAGGGGTAGGATGCAGTAGACCAGATAAAGGTACCATTTGGGAGATGAAATACTTCAAGAGTCCGAGAGAGAGAAAGACCGGGGGGTTGATATCACGCCAGACCTGTCCCCTGAAGCTCATATCAAAAGGATAACAACAGCAGCATATGCCAGGTTGGCTAACATAAGAACGGCCTTTAGAAACTTGTGTAAGGAATCTTTCAGGACATTATATACCACATATGTCAGACCAATCCTGGAGTATGCGGCACCAGCATGGAGTCCATATCTAGTCAAGCATAAGGCTAAACTGGAAAAGGTTCAAAGGTTTGCCACCAGACTAGTACCCGAGCTGAGAGGTATGAGCTACGAGGAGAGACTACGGGAATTAAACCTCACTTCGTTGGAAGACAGAAGAGTTAGGGGGGACATGATTACCACATTCAAGATTCTCAAGGGACTCGACAGGGTTGATAAAGACAGGCTGTTTAACACAAGGGGCACACGCACTAGGGGACACAGGTGGAAACTGAGTGCCCAAATGAGCCACAGAGATATTAGAAAGAACTTTTTTAGTGTCAGAGTGGTTGACAAATGGAATGCATTAGGAAGTGATGTGATGGAGGCTGACTCCATACACTATTTCAAGTGTAGATATGATAGAGCCCAATAGGTCCGGAACCTATACACCTGTTGATTGACAGTTGATAGGCGGGGCCAAAGAGCCAAAGCTCAACCCCCGCAAGCACAACTAGGTGAGTACAACTAGGTGAGTACACACACACACACACACACATACGATAAATCCTTCAGGAGTCAGAGAGAGAAAAAGACTTGGGGGTTGACATCACGCCAGACCTGTCCCCTGCAGATCATATCAAGAGGATAACAGCCGCGGCATATGCCAGGCTGGCCAACATACGAACGGCATTCAGAAACTTGTGTAAAGAATCATTCAGAACTTTGTATACCACATATGTTAGGCCAATCCTGGAGTATGCAGCCCCAGCAAGGAGTCCATATCTAGTCAAGGATAAGACTAAACTGGAAAAGGTTCAAAGGTTTGCCACCAGACTAGTACCCGAGCTGAGAGGTATGAGCTTCGAGGAGAGACTACAGGAATTAAACCTCACTTCGCTGGAAAACAGAAGAGTTAGAGAGGACATGATCACCACATTCAAGATTCTCAAGGGAAATGATAGGGTAGATAAAGACTGGCTATTTAACACAAGGGGCACCCCGCACTAGGGGACACAAGTGGAAACTGAGTGTCCAAATGAGCCACAGAGATATTAGAAAGAACTTTTTCAGTGTCAGTGTGGTTGACAAATGGAATACATTAGGAAGTGATGTGGTGGAGGCTGACTCCATACACAGTTTCAAGTGTAGATATGATAGAGCCCAATAGGCTCAGGAACCTGTACCCTTGTTGATCGACGGTTGAGAGGCGGGACCAAAGAGCCAGAACTCAACCCCCGCAAGCACAATTAGGTACGTACATACACACTCATACGCACACACAGAATCTCTCTCTCTCTCTCTCTCTCTCTCTCTCTCTCTCTCTCTCTCTCTCTCTCTCTCTCTCTCTCTCTCTCTCTCTCTCTCTCTCTCTCTCTCTCTCTCTCTCTCTCTCTCCCCCCACACACACGCACACCCACTAAACACACACTCACTCACTACACACAAACACACCCATAAACACACACACACACAGGTCAAGCGGGATGGTAAGACAACAGAACAAAGTTGGAGGAGAGGAACAAGACCAGCCATACATGGAGATGATTGTTCATGCAACGGAAGGAAATCAGTGGGGAATTGAAGGACATGAGGGAAACTATAGGTAAGCTGCAGATAAAACTGAGTGCAGCCCAACAGGAGATAAAAACAATAAAAGCATGCCCTCCTCAGATTCTGGCCCACGTAAACAATCCCAGGTAATAGGGGATGTAGCAATATCAGGGACCCCCACGACGGCTGCCACATTTGCTGAAATACTGAAGAGTCCCGATGCCATGTTCACAGTCAAGGAAGTTTTAATGAAAGTAGTAACCTCACAGGAGGCAGCGAGATGCACGAGCCAGCTAATGGAAAGGAAAAGATCTGTAGTAGTGGTAGGTATTAAAGAACAAGAGGGTTCCAATCCAAGAAAGAACAATGGAGGACTAAGGACAAAGCTGTAGTGTCATGGATACTAAAGGAGATAGGAATGGAAGGAGCTGAACGAGACATAGAACAGTTTTTTTCCGGATTGGCCAATACAACAAAGACAAAAAAGAGATTGATCAAGGTAGTATTTAGGAACGAGGCCATTAAAGAGGACATGCAAGTAAATAAGAGCAAACTGAAAAAAGCAAGGAATTACAAAGATGTATACCTTCAAAGTGAAATGACCAGAGACGAGATAATAATGGCAGCAGATGCAAGGAAAAGGCACAGGGAGAGGGAAGGGAGCCAGGGAACTTCAGCCTCCAACCCAGCAATCCCAGAGGGGAGTGGGGAACCCCAATCCAGCAATTCAGGAACCCCAGAGGGGACTGCAACACCCCAACTCACCACCCCTTAAGGCCCCCTCGTACCCCCAGCACATATCCTTCCTTGGCATTGCACAATGCCCACCATATCACCCAAATCTTCACTCCCCCCCACCCTTACCCCCAGTATCCCCTGCCTTCCCAGCCCCTGGTCTTCTTCCTGGCCCAAGCAGGCCCAGAGAAGACCTTAGCCCTCCATCCCCTCACCGGACCTCCCCCCCAAACTCCTGTCAATTACACCACAGGAGGGAGTGCCATCACCCCGAGCAAATCCTGCCCCCCAACCCCCCGTGCACTCCCTGCCACTCCACCCTAAGGAATTCTTCCTGACCCAAGCAGGCTTGGGCTAGACCTAAGCCCTCCATCCCTCACCCCATCTTTCCCTAAACCCCTGGCAACTACCTCACAGGAGGATGAGCCTACCCAAGTAGCAATGCCCATTCAACAACTTCCTACACTTGTGGGGAAAGAGAGTGAAAATGTATGTAGGAAAGGGAGCTTCAAGGTAATGTACTCAAACATCGGTGGGATTACCAATATAGCAAGTGAACTGGCAGAAAGGGTACAGGAAGAGAACCCAGATATAATAGGCCTCACGAAAACAAAATTGACAGGAGTCATAACAGATGCTGTGTTTCCAAAGGACTACCAGATAGTGAGGAAAGAGAGGGAAGGGAGAGGAGGTGGAGGAGTGGCCCTGCTGATAGGGAAGGACTGGAGTTTTGATATGTTGGAAATTCCGGGCTGTGACGGGTTCAGAGATTACATAACAGGAACTATGACAATGGGTGGACCTAAGATAATAGTTGCGGTCATTTACAACCCTCCCCTAAACAACAGAAGACCCAGACAGAAGTTTGATAGAAACAACATGGCAACCAATCATATAATAGAGAGAGCAGCTTCAGTTGCCTGCAGGAGTGACTCCAGACTCTTAATCATGGGTAATTTCAACCATGGAAAGATAGACTGGGAGAATGGGGACCAACATGGAGGTGAAGATACATGGAGAGCAAAAATCTTGGAAGTGGCAACAGGGAACATTTTGAGCCAGCACGTCAGAGAACCCACAAGAATGAGAGGCAATAATGAACCAGCTAGACTTGACCTGATATTCACATTGAATTAATCACAAATAAGGAAAGTCAAATTTGAATCCCCAATATGAATGAGTGACTTCAGAGCATTCATATTTGAGTATCTGGTGGAGGAAGGGATAACATATCCAAGGATGGGATCGGAAGGGAAAAGACTAAATTACCGAAGAGGAAAATATGATGAGATGAAGAAATTCCTAAGGGGAATACCATGGGAAACAGAACTCAGAGAGAAGACTGTGCTGGATATGATGGATTATGTCACCCAGAAGTGCTAGGAAGCTACAGATAAGTTTATCCCAGTCCAAAAGGAGAAAAACGAAAAACAACAGAAGAATCCATTGTTCAACTAAGAATGTAAGATAGCGAAGAAATTGAGTAAAAGAACATGGAGAAACTACAGGAATAACGAAACACCAGAGAGCAGGGAGAGATACCAGAGGGCAAAGAATGAGTACCTCCGAGTGAGGAGAGAAGCAGAGAGACATTTTGAAAATGACATTGCGAGTAAAGCTAAGGCCCAATCAAAACTGTTCCACAACCACATCAAGAGGAAAAACAGCAGTGAAGGAACAAGTGATGAAGCTGAGAAAAGGGGAGAACAGATACACAGAGAATGACATGAAGGTGTGTGAAGAACTCAATAGGAGATTCCAGGAGGTCTTCACAGAAGAACATGGAGAAGCCCCTGCACTAAATGAGGCAAACCAAGCAACCTTGGAGGAATTTTACCTCACCAGTGATGAGGCCAGGTTTACCATAGAATTCTATGACCAAGCAACAAAAATTACGCAAGAAAGAGAAGAGTGGGCAGACTGCATTTTCTTGGACTGTCAGAAAGTCTTTAACACAGTACACCATAAAAGGCTGTTACAAAAGTTGGAGCAGCAGGCAGGAGTAAAAGGAAAGGTGCACCAGTGGATAAAGAAGTATCTAAGCAACAGGAAACAGCGAGTAACTGTTAGGGGAGAGACATCAGAGTGGCGAGATGTCACCATCGGAGTCTGAGTTGGAAGATGGAAATCAGCACATCAGCAATCATGTTTGCTGAAGATGCAAAAATTATGAGAAGAATCAAGACAGATGAAGATAGACAGAGACTACAGGATGACCTGGACAAACTGGAGGAATGGTCTAGAAAATGGCTGCTAAAGTTTAACTCAGGAAAGTGTAAAGCTATGAAATTAGGCGAAGGGAGCAGAAGGCTGAACACAAGGTACCATCTGGGAGGTGAAATCCTGTAACAGTCAAATAGAGAAAAAGATCTGGGGATTGATATCACACCGAACCTGTCCCCTGAGACCCACATCAAAAAGATATCATCAGCTGCATATGCTAGGTTGGCCAACATAAGAACTACCTTTTGAAACTTGTGTAAGGAATCGTTCAGGACCCTGTGTACCACTGATGTCAGACCATTTCTGGAATATGCAGCTCCTGCCTGGAGTTCATATCTAGGTAAACACAAGACAAAGTTAGAGAAGATTCAGCGGTATGTCACCAAACTCGTCCCGGAACAGAGAGGTATGCGCTGCGCGGAAAAGCTAAAGGAGCTGAACCTCACGTCCCTGGAAAACTGAAGAGTAAGGGAAGACATGATAATCACCTACAAAATTCTCAGGGGAACTGACAGGGTGGACAAAGACAAACTCTTCAGCACGGGTGGAACACGAACAAGGGGACACAGGTGGAAACTTAGTACCCAAATGAGCCCCAGAGACATTAGAAAGAATTTTTTCAGTGTCAGAGTAGTTAGTAAATGGAACGCACTAGGAAGTGATATGGTGGAGGCTGACTCCATACACAGTTTCAAATGTAGATATGATAGAGCCCAGTAGGCTCAGGAATCTGTACACCAGTTGATTGACAGTTGAGAGGCGGGACCAAAGAGACACAGCTCAACCCCTGCAAGAACAAATAGGTGAGTACATACACATTCAGATACACACAGACATACACACCTATAGGGCTCTGTACAAGAACCTGTTTCTGATATAGGTGAATGATCTTCAAGAAAGTATAGACTCATTCCTCTCAATGTTTGCTGATGATGCTAAAATTATGAGAAGGATTACGACAGATGAGGACAGCAAGAGGCTACAGGATGACCTGGACAGACGGAAGGAATGGTCCATCAAATGGCTACTAGTGTCGGAAAATCCGACACTATTTACTAATATTAAATACAATAAGCAGTTAATATTGCTGCTGTTGTATACACAAGCTAACCCATAGAAAATGTAGCTTGTAGTGGAATTTTTTTCCTTCAATAGAAAATGGGATATCATTACCACATAGTGCTATAAATTCACCAACTATTCTGTTGGGAATTATTCTTAAATACAGCAGTCTTTGGACTTTTTACATCATAAAAACATCTCATTTGAATTAACTTAATTATCAGTATCGAAATAAAGTAAATGTGACCCTACTATCACTTACTGACATCTGGACAAAGAGAGCCAGGAGCGTCAGTGGTGAGGGAGGTCAGCCATTGTTTAAGAACATAGTGGCAGGAGCAAATTTAGCTTCTATAATTCTCCTTTGGACGAAGTATTATGGAAATCAAATTACTGCTTCTTCCATCATCAACACGCAGTCAACATCCAAACAAGGGATGTTTCTTACCGAAACCCTTTTCTTGCCACATTTCTGGCCTGTTAATGTTAGGAAGATATAGGGCGAACCGGTTAGCATGCTTAACAAGCCACTAAACCCAGGAACATAGAAGAGGAAACAAGAATTAATCTTGGTACATCAGTTACTTGGGTGTTGGAAGCTAGCCTCGCACGAGGATTATTTGGTGTCTACATCCTAGTTATACCTGGTGGACTAGGCCTGCTGTACAATAAGATAAGGCCTCATAATTGTATTACTAATATATGTAGTTTAATATTGTAGTTTGATTGGCTACATATATTAATTTAATATACCCTCCCCCCAATGTGTAAGAATCGATTTGTGAGAATATTGCAGAAATACAGTCCGCTAAACATCATACAAATTGCTATCGAAATATATAAATTAATGTAAATATAAATTATATATAAATTCATATAAATTAAATACATATAAATCTCACGAGTCGGTTCCCACAACTAGAGTTTAACTCGAGCAAGTGCAAGGTGATGAGGATAGGCGTAGGGAGCAAGACGCCAAACACAAAGTCCTAGCTAGGAGAGGAAATCTTTAAGGAGTCAGAATGAGAGAAAGATCTGGGGGTTGATAACACACCAGACCTGTCCTCCTGATGCCCACATCAAAAGGATAACATCAGCAGCATAGGTAAGGCTAACGAACATAAGAACTGCCTTCAGAAACATTTGTAAGGAATCATTCAGAACCTTGAAGACTTGATGTGTCTGACCAATACTGGAATATGTGGCTCCAGTGTGGATTCCACATCTAGCCAAAACAAAACTAAGTTAGAAGAGGTTCTGAGGTATGCCACCAGGCTAGTCCCCGAGCTTAGTGGTATGGGCAACGAGGATTTCTGGAACTAAAACTCACGACACTGGAAGACAGAAGAGTTAGGTGAGACATGATTGCTACCTGTAAAATTCTCAGGAAAATTGATAGGGTAGATAAAGATAAACTGTTTAGCACGGGTGGTACGCAAATCCAGGGAACATAGGTGGAAACGTAGTACCCAACTGAGCTACAGGGACGTTTGAAAGAACTTTTTCAGTGTCAGAGAAGTTAACAGATGGAATGCATTAAGCAGCGGAGTGGTGGAAGCAGATTCCAAATAGTTTCATATGTAGATATGATAGAGCTCGCCAAGCTCAGGAACCTGTACACCAGTTGATTGACAGTTGAGAGGCAGGACCAAAGAACCAAAGCTCAACTCCCACAATCACAACTTCATGAGTACAAATGCACACACACACACACAGTTTGTAGGACTCGCGGCTGAGTAAACAGCGCTCTGGAATCGTAGTCCTAAGGTCTCGGGTTCGATTCCCGGCTGAGGTAGAATACAAATGGGTAGAGTTTCTTTTACCCTGATGTCTCTGTCCATATAGCAGTAAATAGGTACCTAGGAGTTATCCAGCTGCTACGCGTTGCTTTATGGGGCTGTGTGTGTGTACTCACCTAGTTGTACTCACCTATTTGTACTTGCGGGGATTTAGCTCTGGCTGTTTAGTCCCGCCTCTCAACCGTCAATCAACTGGTGTACAGATTCTTGAGTCTACTGGGTTCTATCATATCTACATTTGAAACTATGTATGGAGTCAGCCTCCACCACATCACTGCCTAAAGCATTCCATCTGTTAACTACTCTGACACTGAAAAAGTTCTTTCTAACGTTCCTGTGGCTCATTTGCGTACTCAGTCTCCACCTGTGTCCTTTGTTCGCGTACCACCCTTGTTAAACAGTTTATCCATATCTACCCAGTCCATTCCTCTGAGAATTTTGTAGGTAGTGATCATGTCTCCTCTAACTCCTCTGTCTTCTAGTGTCGTGAGGTGCATTTCACGTAGCGTTTCCTCGTAACTCATGCCTCTTAGTTCTGGGACTAGCTTAGTGGCATACCTCTGAACTTTTTCCAGCTTCGTCTAATGCTGGACAAGGTACGGGCTCCATGCTGGGGCCACATACTCCAGGATTGGTCTTACATATGCCGTGTACAAGGTTCTGAATGATTCCTTACACAGGTTCCTGAAGGCTGTTCTGATGGTAGCCAGTCCTCGTGTATGCCGCAGATCTAATTCTTTTTATGTGGGTTTCAGGAGACAGGTTTGGTGTGATATCAACTCCTAGATCTTTTTCGCTATCCGTTTCATGAAGTATTTAATTTCCCATTCGGTATACTGTGTCTGGCTTCTTTTTCCATCGCCTAGTTTCATGACCTTGCATTTACTCGTGTTGAACTTTAGTAGCCATTTGTTGGACCATTCATTCAGTCTGTCTAGGTCATCTTGTAGCCTCCTACTATCCTCCTCTGTTTTAATCCTCCTCATAATTTTTGCATCATCAGCAAACAATGAGAGGAACTATTCTAAACCCTCTGGGAGATCATTTTCATATATCATAAACAGTATAGGTCCAAGGACTGAACCTTACAGCACTCCACTGGTGACGTCTCGCCAATCTGAGGCATCACCCCTCATTGTGACTCGCTGTCTTCTGTTGCTTAGGTACTTCCTTATCCAATGGAGTACTTTCCCTTTCACTCCTGCCTGCAAATGGCAAATATGCCATTTGCAGGTAAATTTTCAGCCTGCTTTTTCTCCAGCTTTTTCAATAGCATCTTGTGAGGTACTGTGTCAAAGGCTTTCTGTCAATCCAAAAATATGCAGTCTGTCCACCCCTCTTTTTCTTGCCTGATTTTTGTTGCCTGGTCATAGTATTCAGTTAATCCTATAAGGCAGAACTTGCAATCCCTGAGCCCATGTTGATGCTGTGTTACAAAGTTCTTTCGCTCCAGATGTTCCCACAAGCTTTTTTCGCACAATTTTCTCTACCAGCTTGCATGGTATGCAAGATGGGGACACTGGTCTGTAGCTCAGTGCTTCCTGTCTATCCCCCTTCTTGTATCAGAACTACAATACCAATATTCCAAATTTTTGGCAATTCCCCTGTTACCAGTGATTTGTTATACACTATGGAGAGTGGCAGGCACAGTGCTTCTGCTCCTTCCTTTAGTATCCATGGGGAGATTCCATCCAGGCCTATAGCCTTTGTCACATCTAACTCTAGGAAGAGTTTCCTTTCAT
This sequence comes from Procambarus clarkii, assembly GCF_040958095.1. Lineage (NCBI taxonomy): Eukaryota > Metazoa > Arthropoda > Malacostraca > Decapoda > Cambaridae > Procambarus > Procambarus clarkii. The sequence continues at coordinate 2,260,530 of NW_027189152.1, read as the reverse complement.
CCCCACTGATAATCTCAAACTCTTTTAGTGGTTCCTGGTTAACTATTCCCTCTCTCATCTCTGGAACTTCCCCTTGCTCTAATGTGAAGACCTCCTGGAACTTCTTATTCAGTTCCTCGCACACTTCCTTGTCGTTTGTAGTGAATCTGCCTGCCCCTAGCCTAAATTTCATTACCTGTTCCTTTACTGTTGTTTTTCTCCTGATGTGGCTGTGAAGCAATTTAGGTTTAGTCTTTGCCTTGCTTATGATGTCATTTTCGTATTGCCTTTCTGCCTCTCTTCTCAACCTGACATATTCATTCCTGGCACTCTGGTATCTTTCTCTGCTCTCGAGTGTCCTGTTGTTTCTATAGTTTCTCCACGCCCTTTTACTTTGGTGATTAGCTAGCTTACATCTGGTTAAACCATGGGTTTCTCATATGCATTTCGTTGTTTTCCTTTTGGACCAGGACAAACTTGTCTGCTGCCTCCTTACACTTCTGTGTGATGTAGTCCATCATGTCTTGGGTCGTCTTTCCTCTGAGCTCAGTTTCTCATGCTATGTCTGTTAGGAATTTTCTTATCTTTTCATAGTTTCCCTTTCGAAATGCCAGTCTTTTGTTTACAGTTCCTCTTCTCGATTTTCTTAACCCTTCTTCAACCAGATACTCAAACGTCAGTACACTGTGGTTGCTCATTCCTACCGGGATCTCGAAACCGATATCCCTTATGTTAGAGTCGTTCAGAGTGAAGACTAGGTCAAGTCTTGCTGGTTCATCGTTTCCTCTTATCCTAGTGGTTTCCCTGACATTCTGGCTTAAGAAGTTTCTTGTCGCCACTTCCAACAGTTTAGCTCTCCACGTATCCTCACCTCCATAAGGTTCCTCGTTCTCCCAGTCAATCCTTCCACGTTTGAATTCCCACATGATGAGCAGATGGGATCTATTTCTACAAGCCGCAGAGGCTGCCCTTTCAATTATAGTGTTAACTGCCATGTTGTTGTTGTCATACTCTGGCCTAGGTCTTCTGTCATTGGGTGGCATGTTATATATCTCTGCTACTACTATTCTTGGTTCTCCCATTGTCATGGTGCCTGTTATGTAGTCTCTGAATCCCTCGCAGCCCGGGATAGCCATCTCCTTGAAACTCCATTCCTTTCTCATTAGTATGGCCACTCCGCCTCCTCCCCTACCTTCCCTCTCATTCCTTATAACTGTGTAGTCCTGGGGAAACACTGCATACATTATGATTTCTGAGAGTTTTGCTTCTGTGAGTCTGATTACATCTGGGTTTGATTCCTGTGCTCTTTCTGTTAGTTCTCCTGCCTTGCTTGTAATCCCATCTATATTCGAGTACATCACCCTGAAACTGACTCTCTTCTGTCCTTCCTCAGTGTCTGATGACCCTTAATCAGGGAAGCAGGGAGGGGTCGGGATGGGAGGGCCTAAGGAGGAGGACCTGGGGGATCTGGGGTTTGCGAGGGCTGGGAGGATCTGGTACGGGTAGGGTGGTGGAGGAGAGAGGGCATGTGGGGGAGGGTGAGAGGGGGGGAGGTTTCGGGGGGGGGGGTGAGTCGGGGAGGCGTGGGGGGTTATGAGAGGAGGGAGGGCCTGAAGGGGTATGAGGGGAGGGAAGGCTTGGGGGGGTGAGGGGAAGGGAGAGCTGAGTGGGATGAGGAAGAAGGGAGGGCTTAGGGGAGTGGGGGAGATGGGTGGGCTTAGACGGATGGGGGAGAATGGAAGGTTTTGGGAGGTGGGGGGGGAACGGAGGGCATGGGGGTGGGGGAGACAGAAGGGCATGGGGGAGAAGGGAGGGCTTGAGGGGTTGGGGGAGAAGGGAGGTCCTGGGGAGGGGGGTGAGTGGGGGAGGATGCCCTATGTGGGCACTTAATGGGGGGCTGGCAGGGGTTCGGGCAGGTAGGATGTCTATCGGGCAGAAGGCGGGGGTGGTGCTCCTCTCCCTGTAGCTGTTAAACTTCTTGTGGAGTGTTCCCCGTTCCTCTCTGGGATTGTAGGGTTTGGGGTTGTGGTTCCCTGACTTCTTTCTTTCTCCCTGTGCTCCTTCCTCGCATCTGCTGCCCTCATTCTCTCGTCCCTTGTCATATCCCTCTGCAGGAATACTTTTTTGAACATCGGTGCAGTTGCTAGTCTGCTCTTCTTTGCTAACAGGTCCTCTTTTGTCGTCTCGCTCATGAATACCACCTTTATCAATCGGTCTCTGTCCTTGTTGTACTTTCCAAGCCTGAAAACCTTTTGATATTCTGGTCAGCCCTCTCCATCCTTACCTCGTTAAGAATCTTAGTAACTGCCTTTTTGTCCTTGTTTCTCCTCTCTGCTCGGCTGGTCCCTGATTGCTTCTTAATACCTGCTACTACTACTACTACTGCTCTATTTATCTCTATCAGCCAGCTAGTACATCTAGCTGCTTCCTGAGAAGAGGCCACTTCCATGGCAACTTCCCTTACTGCAGACCTAGCTTCAAGGTTCTTTTAAACAATTCTGCAAATGAGGGTTGTATTGTAGAAGTCTCCTCTTCAAGAATATTACCACTTTCTTGAGGGGTGGTTTGCGTCTGCTATTGAGTAGAATTCTCTCGCAGGCTTTTAAGTTCCTCCTTTGCTGCCTTCAGCTCATCCTACAGGCTGATTACTGTCTCCCTCATTAACCTCATTCCTTCACTGAAATCTTTCCACATTTGTTCGATTATATCCTTAATCCAGACTTCCTGTCTTTCCCCTTCCTCTGGGAATGATCATGTCATATTTGTCCTCCTGCGTTTGTTTCCCCGAGTTAGCCTTTCTGCCATGATTTTCCCTACGAGAGAGAGAGAAGTGATATGAGGGAGTGAGAGAAGGGAGAAATGAAGAAGGGAGAGAGTAAGAAGGGAGAGAGAAAGAAGGGGTAGAGTGAAAGAGAGAGAGAGAGAGAGAGAGAGAGGGCGAGAGAGAGAGAGAGAGAGAGAGAGAGAGAGAGAGAGAGAGAGAGAGAGAGAGAGAGAGAGAGAGAGAGAGAGAGAGAGAGAGAGAGAGAGAGAGAGAGAGATAATGTGAGAGAGAAGAGAGAGAATGAGAGAGAAGAGAGAGAATGAGAGAGAGAAGAGAGAGAGAGAGAGAGAGAGAGAGAGAGAGAGAGAGAGAGAGAGAGAGAGAGAGAGAGAGAGAGAGAGAGAGAGAGAGAGAGAGAGAGAGAGAGAGAGAGAGAGAGAGAGAGAGAGAATGATGAGAGAGAAGAGAAGAGAGAGAGAGAGAGAGAGAGAGAGAGAGAGAGAGAGAGAGAGAGAGAGAGAGAGAGAGAGAGAGAGAGAGAGAGAGAGAGAGAGAGAGAGAGAGAGAGAGAGAGAGAGAGAGAGAGAGAGAGAGGAGAGAGAGAGAGAGAGAGAGAGAGAGAGAGAGAGAGAGAGAGAGAGAGAGAGAGAGAGAGAGAGAGAGAGAGAGAGAGAGGAGAGAGAGAGAGAGAGAGAGAGAGAGAGAGAGAGAGAGAGAGAGAGAGAGAGAGAGAGAGAGAGAGAGAGAGAGAGAGAGAGAGAGAGAGAGAGAGAGAGAGAGAGAGAGAGAGAGAGAGAGAGAGAGAGAGAGAGAGAGAGAGAGAGAGAGAGAGAGAGAGAGAGAGAGAGAGAGAGAGAGAGAGAGAGAGAGAGAGAGAGAGAGAGAGAGAGAGAGAGAGAGAGAGAGAGAGAGAGAGAGAGAGAGAGAGAGAGAGAGAGAGAGAGAGAGAGAGAGAGAGAGAGAGAGAGAGAGAGAGAGAGAGAGAGAGAGAGAGAGAGAGAGAGAGAGAGAGAGAGAGAGAGAGAGAGAGAGAGAGAATGAGAGAGAGAAGAGAGAGAGAGAGAGAGAGAGAGAGAGAGAGAGAGAGAGAGAGAGAGAGAGAGAGAGAGAGAGAGAGAGAGAGAGAGAGAGAGAGAGAGAGAGAGAGAGAGAGAGAGAGAGAGAGAGAGAGAGAGAGAGTAGAGAGAGAGAGAGAGAGAGAGAGAGAGAGAGAGAGAGAGAGAGAGAGAGAGAGAGAGAGAGAGAGAGAGAGAGAGAGAGAGAGAGAGAGAGAGAGAGTAAGAGAGAGAGAGAGTAAGAGAGAGAGAGAGAGAGAGAGAGAGAGAGAGAGAGAGAGAGAGAGAGAGAGAGAGAGAGAGAGAGAGAGAGAGAGAGAGAGAGAGAATGAGAGAGAGAGAGAGTGTGTGAGGGCGAGGGGGGGGGGGGTTGTGCATAGTGGAAAAGGGAGGGAGGGGGGGGGGGGCGTGAATTGGGAGAGTGTAAGGCTTGGGAAGTTGGTGGGATAGGGTGAGGTGAGAGGAAGTATTGACGGTCACCTGGACCTGTGTCTCATGGAAGTGTCAAGAACATGTACCAGGAATGAGCGACCCAGAATTGTAGGTCTAAATATTCCAGACATATTTTGAATTAATTATTTAAAGACACTCAGTACACCTTATTGATGACCTAGAGAGGGGTACCTACCATCAGCTCACCCCCAAGCAAGCACATCTAGGTGAGTTTGAGGAGATGTCCATATGATGCGGTTGGGTCGCCTGTCCTCTCCTGCTTCCCTGACATGCACGTGTTCCTGGCTGTCCCCATGTGTTCCTTGTATACTGTTCAGTCCTATCTTCCTCACTGGTCATCAATCAATAAGCACAATATAGTATACGTTCCTAAACGGAGCACACACTTTGGGGGATTGATAATTATGAATGTTATAATTCGCTTCACGCATAATACTCGGCAAGGCAGTTCATAGGTCCTGGCTAAACAATCCCACGACACGATACACTGGTCTTGCCACTCAACCTTATTATTTTATCTTAATTGATCTACCGTTGTAGGAGCTCACTATATACTTGATCACAGCGTTTGTGTACACTCCTGTGACAAAAACTGTTTCTTGTCTCCGTAACACTAAAATGTTTCGAGACAATTGATGTTATCTGCGGACGACCACTGACACACGTGTGTCACCCACGGCGGACTGCGACTGACTGCCTTTGTGTGTGTGTGTACTCACCTAGTTGTGCTTGCGGGGGTTGAGCTCTGGCTCTTTGGTCCCGCCTCTCAACCGTCAATCAACAGGTGTACAGGTTCCTGAGCCTATTGGGCTCTATCATATCTTCACTTGAAACTGTGTATGGAGTCAGCCTCCACCACATTGCTTCCTAATGCATTCTATTTTTCAACCACTCTGACACTAAAAAAGTTCTTTCTAATATCTCTGTGGCTCATTTGGGAACTCAGTTTCCACCTGTGTCCCCTAGTGTGTGTGCCCCTTGTGTTAAATAGCTTGACTTTATCAACCCTGTCGATTCCCTTGAGAATCTTGAATGTGGTGATCATGTCCCCCTTAACTCTTCTGTCTTCCAACGAAGTGAGGTTTAATTCCCGTAGTCTCTCCTCGTAGCTCATACCTCTCAGCTCGGGTACTAGTCTGGTGGCAAACCTTTGAACCTTTTCCAGTTTAGCCTTATGCTTGACTAGATATGGACTCCACGCTGGAGCCGCATACTCCAGGATTGGTCTGACATATGTGGTATATAATGTTCTAAAAGATTCCTTACACAGGTTTCTAAAGGCCGTTCTTATGTTAGCCAATCTGGATAATGCTGCTGATGTTATCCTCTTGATATGAGCTTCAGGGGACAGGTGATATCAACCCCCAGGTCTTTCTCTCTCTCTGACTCTTGAAGAATTTCATCTCCCAAATGATACTTTGTATCTGGTCTCCTGATTCCTACCCCTATCTTCATTACATTACATTTTCTTGGGTTAAACTCTAACAGCCATTTGTTCAACCATTCCTGCAGCTTGTCCAGGTCTTCTTGAAGCCTCCAGCTGTCCTCCTCTGTCTTAATCCTTCTCATAATTTTAGCGTCGTCAGCAAACATTGAGAAGAATGAGTCTATACCCTCTTGGAGATCATTCACGTATATCAAAAACAGGATAGATCCAAGCACAGTGCCCTGTGGGACCCCACTGAAGACTTCACGCCATTCTGAGATCTCACCCCCTCACTGTAACTCTCTGCTTCCTATTGCTTAGGTACTCTCTTATCCACTGGAGAGCCCTACCAGTACCAGTTACTCCTGCCTGTTTCTCCAGCTTATGCATCAACCTTTTATGGGGTTCTGTGTCAAAGGGTTTCCGACAGTCCAAAAAAATGCAGTCCGCCCATCCTTCTCTTTCTTGCTTAATCTTTGTCACCTGATCATAGAATTCTATCAAGCCTGTAAGGCAAGATTTACCCTCCCTGAACCCATGTTGATGGGTTGTCACGAAGTCTCTTCTCTCCAGATGTGTTAATAGGTTTTTTCTCACAATCTTCTCCATCACCTTGCATGGTATACAAGTTAAGGACACTGGCCTGTAGTTCAGTGCCTCTTGTCTGTCACCCTTTTTGTATATTGGTACAACATTAGCAATCTTCCATATTTCTGGTAGGTCTCCCGTTTCCAGTGACCTACTATACACTATGGAGAGTGGCAAGCAAAGTACTCCTGCACACTCTTTCAATACCCATGGTGAGATTCCATCCGGCCCAACAGCTTTTCTCACATCCAGCTCCAATAGGTGCTTCTTGACCTCATCTCTTGTAATTTCGAACCTTTCCAAGGTCACCTGGTTTGCTGCCACTTCTCCTAGCAGCGTGACTTCTCCCTGTTCTATTGTAAATACCTCCTGGAAGCTTTTTTTGAGTTCTTCACACACCTCTTTGTCATTCTCTGTGTACCTGTCCTTGCCCACCCTAAGTTTCATCACCTGTTCCTTCACTGTTGTCTTCCTCCTGATGTGACTGTGTAGTAGCTTTGGTTCGGTCTTGTCTTTATTAGCTATATCATTTTTATACCTTTTCTCAGCTGCTCTTCTCACACTAACATACTCGTTCCTGCTTCTCTGGTATCTCTCTCTACTTTCTGGTGTTCTGTTATTACGGAAGTTCCTCCATGCCCTTTTGTTCAGCTCCTTTGCTTTCATACATTCCTTATTAAACCACGGATTCTTCCTTTGCTTCTCTGTTTTTTCCTGTCGGGCTGGGACAAATCTGCTTACAGCCTCCTGACATTTTTGGGTGACATAGTCTATCATGTCTTGTACGGACTTGGTTCCGAGTTCTGTGTCCCAATGTATATCCCATAGAAAATTATTCATCTCCTCATAGTTTCCCTTTCGGTACGCCAGCCCTTTGGTTCCAAGTTCTTTTTTGGGGGTGATAATTCCTAGCTCATCCAGGTACTCAAAGCTCAATACACTATGATCACTCATTCCCAATTGGGCTTCCAACTTTACTTCCCCTATATCCGACTCATTTAGGGTTAATATCAGATCAAGCAAGGCTGGGTCATCCCCACCTCTCATTCTTGTCGGTCCCTTGACGTGTTGACTTAGAAAGTTTCTTGTTGCCACATCTAGCAGCTTAGCTCTCCATGTGTCTGAGCCTCCATGTGGCTCTCTGTTCCCCCAATCTATCTTCCCATGGTTGAAGTCTTCCATGATTAGTAGTCTGGATCCGGTCCTGCTAGCCTCAGAAGCTGCTCTCTCTACTATATTGATTGTGGCCAAGTTGATTCTATCATTTTCCTGTCTGGGTCTTCTGTCATTCGGTGGGGGCTTATATATGACTACTACTATAATTTTCTGTCCTCCAGTTAGTATGGTGCCTGATATGTAGTCACTGGAACCTTCACAGTTCTGAATTACCATCTCTTCGAAACTCCAACGTTCTCTTAGTAGCAAAGCTACACCACCTCCTCCTCTCCCTTCTCTCTCTTTCCTCAAAGACAATGGTGAATGCAAAAAATTTGAATAAAATTGAGATTGAAGATATTTTGGAGCAAATAAAGGCAGTGTGACGAGTCCCGTCATAGATGGAATCAGATGATAATAATGTTCAAGGATGACTGCAAGAAACTGATAAAGGATTTAATTGAGAAATTTTGAAGCAAAATGTCAAAACTTTGAGAGGAACTACGGAATTTCAGAATCAGGGAGGCGACAACTGAGTGAGAACAGCGCCATTAGAGATAATGAAACATGACTTGGAAGCTAAAAGCTTTTGGCAGAAGGAAATGGAGAAAATATGAATAACTTGAGAGAAGTTAGATGTAAAACACAAGAGATAGTTGTAAAGTGGGAACATAAATAAAATATGAAAGTTGGCAGATGACATGAACAAACCTCAAAGGAAGGAGACAATTGATGTATTGTACCAGGAGAGGCTATCAACCATTAAGACAAAACTCGAAAACCTGAACCCTGTAACAAATTGTCAGTATGAACATTGCAGTGGAAAAAAAGATGATGAATGCTGGTCTCAAATTTCAAATTCACAGACAATAAAACAACAAACTATGAGGATAATACTAAAAGAAAGAACGATAATATCTCAGGGTCTGTCTAAGATAAAAAAAAACAGACACCACAGTGTATCGTATGCAATTAGAAAGAGAATCAATAGTAAAGCTCCTAAGAGGGCTTCGTCTTCCAGAGGTTCAAACAGATCTGGTAGAAATGTACAATCTGGGGTCATATACAGTCACGAGAAATGTACACTCTGGGGTCATATACTGTCACGAGAAATGTACATGCTGGGGTCATATACAGTCACGAGAAATGTACATGCTGGGGTCATATACTGTCACGAGAAATGTACATGCTGGGGTCATATACAGTCACGAGAAATGTACATGCTGGGGTCATATACTGTCACGAGAAATGTACATGCTGGGGTCATATACTGTCACGAGAAATGTACATGCTGGGGTCATATACTGTCACGAGAAATGTACATGCTGGGGTCATATACTGTCACGAGAAATGTACATGCTGGGGTCATATACTGTCACGAGAAATGTACGGGATGGTGTCATATACTGTCACGAGAAATGTACACTCTGGGGTCATATACTGTCACGAGAAATGTACACTCTGGGGTCATATACTGTCACGAGAAATGTACGGGATGGTGTCATATACTGTCACGAGAAATGTACACTCTGGGGTCATATACTGTCACGAGAAATGTACACTCTGGGGTCATATACTGTCACGAGAAATGTACACTCTGGGGTCATATACTGTCACGAGAAATGTACACTCTGGGGTCATATACTGTCACGAGAAATGTACACTCTGGGGTCATATACTGTCACGAGAAATGTACATGCTGGGGTCATATACAGTCACGAGAAATGTACATGCTGGGGTCACATACTGTCACGAGAAATGTACATGCTGGGGTCATATACTGTCACGAGAAATGTACATGCTGGGGTCATATACAGTCACGAGAAATGTACAGGCTGGGGTCATATACAGTCACGAGAAATGTACAGGCTAGTGTCATATACTGTCACGAAAAATGTACATGCTGGGGTCATGTACTCTCACGAGAAATGTACGGGCTGGGTCATGTACTTGTCACGAGAAATATACAGGCTAGGGTCATGTACTTGTCACGAGAAATGTACAGGCTAGGGTCATGTACTTGTCACGAGTCACTCACCTTGGCCTTGTGTTACGTGGGTTACAGTTAAACAGCGGGGAATCATGCTACAAATCCTGTAACCCCACACCGCGGGTCTTCTCTCCCTCTACTAGGATACCATGCATCATCCCCAGGGAGCTCTCTAAGTCATGCCTCAAGTCCGGTCACCACTACTGGACCTTGGATCCAAGGGGGAGAGGAGAAGGCCCAGCGCACACTACTTGAGCTCGATCCTGCAATGCGCGACTCCCCAACCAGGTCTGCCCACCTGCACATGTAAAGTTTTGCTGGACCACCGGCCATAACCTCAGTTCTCAACTTGATTTCCTGGTCGCCAGCTGGGTAATCTTCTCTGCGTCCCAGCTACGCTCTTTGTTTATATCTAATGTCGTGTTGCCAGCCAAGGGTCTCCCTTCCATATAATGCCAGTTTAAGTGTGGTGTAATCAAATATCATTTATTCCTAATGCTCAATGAGATGGAGGAGACACCCAAAAGCACGATAAAAAATGATAAAATTTACTAAAGAAAGAACTATATAAACATGGGTTAAGTATGCATATAAAGACATGTATTGTAATAATAATAATAGTAGACATTAGCGCTTCTCTGGTGATCTCCGGGCTCTTGCGTCAACTGGGCGAATTTAAAGGGGTTCCACAGCCTCCTCCTGGAGCCGCCTCGCATCCCGTAGTCACACAGTCCTCCAACGGCTTGGCCACTCACGCTGCTCGCTGTTTTCGCCGGGCAGTAGATAACATGTGCAAGCTGCCCTACAGCCTAATCTACTCCTATAATATCTAAAAATGCTCTAACATAACCTAAGTATATCACTAAGGCTATCTTGTTAATACCAAGGGAAAATGGGAGGGAATAATGATCTACCTTTAATACACTCCTGTCCTCAGATGCCTGGACCCCGTTGTTCGTCATGGTCCTGGTCCCTCACGTCATTCCTCGGCAATCTGGTTGAGTTATCGTGAAGACACGCGTCGTTTCCATGCTCACTCCCATATTGCAGTTCCCAGTCGCTGGTTTATCCAGTCGTCACTGCTCACTTCATCTCCCTCAGTCGCCCCTTTACCGCGACCACATACTCATGAACCTGGAAGCGCCTTCTCCTTCCTGAGTTCCCAATGAGCGTGATCCAATCACAGCAGCTCTGAGTATCTCGTTTTTCACTGACGGTGAAAAACGACGGTGTTTTTCACTGACGGCGAACCACTCACTACTACTGCCGTTGCCACTCCAGATTCTTCCAAGACTATCAGCTCACAATCCTCGGCGTCCTTATACTGCTGGAACTCGACTTTCTCGCACTTCTCTGAAGTGCTTAGTCTTCTGTAGTCGCTGTGCACTTATCAGGCTGCGTTACTCCACTGAATAAGGCTCCTGGACTTCCGAATTCGAGAGCTCAACCAGCGCACGTCCGCTCTCAATGAAGCGCCGTGAATCTTTGCGGGAACAGTGCCCTGCAGGCTCTGAGCCAGGCCTCCCGGTGACATCACAGCTTCCTGGAGCGGGCTCTCATTGGTCACTCAAGTCACGTGACCACAGTCATCCAATCGCCAGCTTGCTGGCGTCTTCATATTTTAAGCGCAATCCCAGGCAGGGCCATTTTGTATTTACTAGGGGCGTAAGCCCTCTTACAAGCCAAAACTAAAATGACAGTTTTAGTCCGAAAACGTACTTTTGCTAGCTGTCACCTATGTCAAACTGATCCCGGCAACTTAGGTAATCTGCAGCGTGTATAGACATGAATCTTCTCGCTGGATAAGGGAATATATAGGAGAGGGCACTGTAACAACTGTCACAAGAAATGTACGGGCTGGGGTTATGTACTGTCACGAGAAATGTATGGGTTGGGGTTGTATACTGTCACGAGAAATGTACAGGCTGGGGTTATATACTGTCACAAGAAATGTACAGGCTGGGGTCATGTACTGTCAAGAGAAATGTACAGGCTGGGGTCATGTACTGTCAAGAGAAATGTACAGGCTGGGGTCATATACTGTCACAAGAAAATAAGAAACCTAGTCCAATCAAACTGACAGTTACTAATGAAAATGATTCAAGCATCTTCATGAATTGAAAAAGAGTTCTCAGAACAATGAGAGAGATTTCACAGGCTCTCCCTCCAGAATGATATGAACAGGCAGGAATAAATACAATGATAGAACAAACAAGGAGCAGGGCAGAGAAAAGGATTGAAGGGAGGAGAGTGGGCAATATAGCCAGCTAGAGGAGGGAGTGAGACTAGAGACAAGAGATTTCTAATTCCCGCAGGAAATGCGAGAGCAACACCTCTCGCGTTTCTACCCACTACCCACCTCTCTACCCACATAGTAGAAATATAGTGTTAAAATATGTAAACAGGTAACATGCCGATCGAGCAGCTAGAACCCCAGTTAGAAGGAATCGGTTCCTAGGCTTGACATGGAACGAAAAACTAGAATACCTCTAGCTCCTCCCCCAAACCAAACATACTAGAAATCCAACATATCTACAGACTTACTTCCGCTAACATTCCCCCATGGCAACCCGTTCTCGCACTTTCGTATAGTCAATATTGACTTATTAAATACGTGCATATGTGACATACTAAACATACTAGTTTACCTTGAAAAGCTTCATATAAAACACCGACCTTACCTAACCTTCTTAGTATGTTACGATAAACATCTTATTGCTTCGTAATTACAATTATTACTTAACCTATTATAGGTATAGTTATTTGTTCATTTAATCCATCACTAAGGGAAACAAAATGCGCATTAGCCATTGGTTCAACAGCAAATATCTGAGAGCAAAGAGAAGAACAAAAAAATCATGGAAGAAATATTTAGAGGACAGAATAATAAGAAATTCCAATGCATACAAAGAGGCCAGAAATGAGTACACAGAAACTAGGAAAGTAGCAGAGAAGCAGTATGAGAATGACATTGCATACAAGACTATGTCCGAACCAGAACTGTTCCATAGTCCATAGGGCGCCTGACAGCTGAGCGGACAGCGCTTCGGATTAGTAGTCCTGAGGTTCCGGGCTCGATCCACGGTGGAGGCTGAGACAAATGGGCAAAATTTTTCTTTCACCCCGATGCCCCTGTGAAGCAGGGACGTCAGGTATGCAGTAAATAGGTACCTGGGAATTAATCAGCTGCTTCCTGAGGGTGTGTGTGTAACAAAAAGGAGGCCTGGTCGAGGACCGGGCCGCGGGGACGCTAAGCCCCGAAATCATCTCAAGATTGTAATAGCAGGAGGAAGATGACTGTGAATGATTAGGTTATCAGACTTCATAAGAGTGAGGAAGGACATGGAAAATTATGAGGTATGAACGAATTTAAAAACCTTCAGAAAGTATTAAGTTAAAGCTGTACCCTAAATGGCACTAGAATTTAGAGCCCAAACTGAACGGAAAATTACAAAAGAAAACGCATTGAAATAACAGTGACACCATAAGAAGTAAAGAAGCAACTTCAGGAACTAGATGTGACAAAACCCGTGGGACCAGATAAATATCGCTTTGGATACTAAAACAGGCAGCAAAAGCCTTGTACAGCTTGCCATAACATTTAATTTCTCCCAAGAAATGGGAGAACTTCCTGAAAGCTGGAAAATGGGTTATGTGGTACCACTTTACAAAAAAATGGGGAAGATAGAAACCATTAAATTAGAGAACCATATCACTAACAAGTATTCCATACAAGTTCCTAGACAGACAGTTTAGAGCAGGCTACCACCTACCGCCTAAATACCTGCCCACAGGCAGGCAGAGTGTAGAGAGGTTACAAGTGGAGTATCACAAAGGACGAATTTAGGGCCCATCCTGTTTCTAATATATATGTCAATGACATATAATAGAAATAACAGGAAATTGGCTCCATATTAATGTTTGCCGATGATGCAAAACTAATGAGAAGACTCAGGTCAGGGATATATTGTGGTGCATTGCAAGCAGATTTTGTCACACTCCAGAGGTGGTCTGCAAACTGGCTGCTAGAATTTAACCTAGCCAAATGGAGTGTTATGACGATTGGAACAGGAGTGCGAAGATCATTACATCACTATAGGATGAAGTGAAGACTAATTCCTTAATCAGAAAAGGAATAACCTTTTTAGCATATGGCATATTCGCCAACATCCATGTATCCTTCAGAAACGTGGAGAAAGGATCTTCCCAGGCCTTATATACAGTGAATGTGTGATCTATTCTTGAATATGCATCCTCAGAATGGAACCCTTAGCTGAAAAATTGCTAGGAAAACTGGAAAATATCTAAAGACATGCAACTAAACTAGTTTCTGAGCTGAGGGGATTGAGATATGAGGAAAGACAGAGAGCAGTTGATCTTACAATGCTGGAGGAAAGGAAAGATAGTATGGACATGATAACAACATATATAACATTCTGAAGAAAATTGACAAAGCAGCATTGTTCAAAGCTAGGAGCAGAACAAGGGGGTCATAGACGAAAACAAGAGATGCAAATGAGTGACTGAGATGAAGAAGAACGTTTTCAGAAACAGCTTGCTATCAATAAATGTAACAGATTAGATGCAGGAGTCGTTGAAGCTAATCTGAGTCAGAATATAAATGTATATATGATGAAAAACTTGAGAAACGAGTCATTTCATTAATTTACGAGCGTTTGGGCGGCAGGGCTAGCTGCAAGCACAACAAGGTGAGTACACACACACACAAAGTGGGCTGAACAAAACAGAGTACCGGAGCAACAGAGAACAATGAATTACTTTGAACGGGAAAGACGTCAGAGTGGCGTGATGTCACCAACGGAGTCCCACAAGGTACTATAATTCGCTTCAATGTCCAAACGGTTTTGGAAAAGGTGGGAGGGAGGAAGAAGAAGAGGAGTTGAAATTCTTGAAGAGGATGTAGATGGGGAATAAGGAGGCTAAAAAATTTGGTGGCCTATCCACCCCGGGTTGCCTTAGAGTATTTTTTAAAGATCTCTATATTGGGTTTGTTCTTCTGACGTGTGTTTGGGAGGCGGGAGGCGGCGTGCTAAGCTGGGTGGGCTAGATGGGTCTGTACCAGGGCTGGAGGTGAGGTGGGGAGTAGCATGGTGTGTAGGCATTGGGTGGAGATGTCTCAGTCTTGGTTCTTCATCTGGCTTCTTTCGTCTGCTGCAGGTAGAGGTTTTCCTTGTGTTCTAAATCTTCTCGCGCTTCTTTGTCTTCTGTTTTTTATTCGTCTGAGACTTCTATTTTGTTGACATGGCCGTGCTGTTGTTGGAGCTTGGTGAGGAAACCTCCATGAGAAAGTCTTGCACACAGTTGGTGTTGAATTTTTGGTGGGGTGATGGTTCTCCCACTAAGATTTCTCGTCTGAAGAGTTCGAAGCGTCGTCTGGAGCCGGTGGTTTAGTCTTCGGTCGAACAGCCTGGGTTAGGATTTAGTGTGGTGAAGTGGTGGTTGCAGCTACCACGGGAGCTTTGGTGGTGATGCTGGCAGGTGTAGACAGTACATCGGAGAGCGCGTTGGCTATGATGGTGATTGTCGGATCGCTGGGAGCTGGTGTGGAGGGTGTATTCGTTTGTGTAGCTTGGGTCTTGGGTGGTGCTCGAGTCTGGGTTGAGGTCGTCCTTGTATAGTGCTTGTGGTAGTCCCTGTGGTAGTAGAGTATCACAAGGTACTTGGACCCATCCTGTTTCTGATATATGTAACGATCTTCTAGAGGGTATACTCATTCTTCTCAGTGTTTACTTATGATGCTAAGACAATGAGAATGATTAAGACACAAGAAGAAATGAACAGCCTTCAAGATAACACAGACTGATGGAATGGTAACAAATGGCTACAAAACTTTAACGCAAGTATGTATAAAATGATTAAAATAGGTAATGGAAGTAGAAGGCCAATCACAAGGTACGAGTTAGGAGATGAAGTCCTTCAGGAATCAGGTAGAGATCTAGGGATTGATATCACAACAAACCATTTCATAAAAGCCTATATTGAAAGGATATCCTCAGCGGTATACACTACGCTGGCCAACATGAAAACGGCCTTCAGAAACTTGCGTAAAGAATCATTGAGAACCTCCTGTACCACATGTGGAACACCAATCCTAAAGTATCAGATCCAGCGTGGAAGCCATACCTATAAAAAAAAAACAGGCATTGCTAGAGGGATTCATAGGTATTCCGCGAGGCTACTCCCTGAGCTCAGAGGTAGTCCTTGGAAGACAAAAGAAATGAGGGAGGCATGAGTACCACCTACAAAATTCCCAGAGGAATTAACAGCATTGATAAACACAAACTATTTACAATAGGTAGAACACTCACACGGGAACAGCAGTGGAAATTTAGTGCTCATATGTGCCACAGACACAATAAATAGCTTTTTCAGTGTGAGAGTTGTTAAGAAATAGAATGCATTACTAAGTGATGTTTTGGATGGAGACTTCATTCGTAGTCTTAAATATAGATATGATAGAACCCATTAGGCTGAGGAACCCGCACACCAGTTGATCAACAGTTTAGAGGCGGAACCAGAGAGTCGAAGCTGAAATCCTGTAAGCACAACTAGCTGATTACTTATAGGTGAGTACGCACACAGTGCCTCGTGGGCAGTGTTCAGGGGTTGTAATCCTGAGGGCAGGGGTCGTAATCCTGAGGGCAGAGGTTGTAATCCTGTGGGCAGGGGTTGTAATCCTGAGGGCAGGAGTTGTAATCCTGAGGGCAGGGGTTGTAATCCTGAGGGCAGGGGTTGTAATCCTGAGGGCAAGGGTTGTAATCCTGAGGGCAGGGGTTGTAATCCTGAGGGCAGGGGTTGTAATCCTGAGGGCAGAGGTTGTAATCCTGAGGGCAGGGGTTGTAATCCTGAGGGCAGGGGTTGTAATCCTGAGGGCAGGGGTTGTAATCCTGAGGGCAGAGGTTGTAATCCTGAGGGCAGGGGTTGTAATCCTGACGGCAGGGGTTGTAATCCTGAGGGCAGGGGTTGTAATCCTGAGGCCAGGGGTTGTAATCCTTAGGGCAGGGGTTGTAATCCTGAGGGCAGGAGTTGTAATCCTGAGGGCAGGAGTTGTAATCCTGAGGGCAGGGGTTGTAATCCTGAGGGCAGGGGTTGTAATCCTGATGGCAGGGGTTGTAATCCTGAGGGCAGAAGTTGTAATCCTGATGGCAAGGATTGTATTCCTGAGGGTAGAGTTTGTAATCCTGAGGACAGGGGTTGTAATCCTGAGGGCAGGGGTTGTAACCCTGAGGGCAGAGTTTGTAATCCTGAGGGCAGCGGTTGTAATCCTGAGGGCAGGGGTTGTAATCCTGAGGGCAGGGGTTGTAATCCTGAGTGCAGGGGTTGTACTGGGGTTATAATCCTGAGTGCAGGGGTTGTAATCCTGAGTGCAGGGGTTGTAATCCTGAGGGCAGGGGTTGTAATCCTGAGTGCAGGGGTTGTAAACATAAGGGCAGAGTTTGTAATCCTAAGGGCAGGGGTTGTATTAATAAGGGCAGGGGTTTTATTATTAAGGGCAGGGGTTGTATTCGTAAGTGTGGGGGGTTCGATTCACTGTCAAGACAAACAGATTCTGTCACCTGATACACCTGTTCACCTAGGAGTAAATAATTACCTTGGAATTAGCTGCTACTTGCTTCATCCTAGGAAT
The DNA here is from genome assembly GCF_040958095.1 of Procambarus clarkii. Lineage (NCBI taxonomy): Eukaryota > Metazoa > Arthropoda > Malacostraca > Decapoda > Cambaridae > Procambarus > Procambarus clarkii. Next base: position 2,243,472 of record NW_027189152.1, on the reverse strand, counting down.
GTGTATCTACTCACCTATTTGTGCTTGCAGGGCTTTTGCTCTTTGGTCCCGCCTCTCAACCGTCAATCAACTGGTGTACAGATTCCTGAGCCTACTGGGCTGTCATATCTACATTTGAAACTGTGTATGGAGTCAGCCTCCACCACATCACTGCCTAATGCATTCCATCTGTTAATTACTCTGACACTGAAAAAGTTCTTTCTAACGTCCTTTTGGCTCATGTGGGTACTCAGTTTCCACTTGTTCGCGTACCACCAGTGTTGAATAGTTTATCCTTGTCTACCCGGTATACAGACAGGCAGACAGACAGATACACAGTTGCCGGTTAGACCATCCAACTGACAGATGGACGGACCGACAGATAGACAGACACTGAGACATAGAGACACAGACAGACAGATAGGCAGACAGACAGACAGACATGCAGGCAGACAGAGACAGGCAGACCGTTAGTAACTGTTTAACTAACTAACTAACCTCCACTCAACATACATACACACACACACACACACACATACAGACAGACAGACAATGTTTTTAGTTTTCACAAAGTTTACTCATATAATAAAGGTTACGTTTCCGGCTCCAATCTCTACGTTGAAGAACGGAAATAATATCCGTATGTCTCGGCTAAGTCACTTAGCTCTATAAGGATATTTTCTGTAGGTTTGCCATTAATAAACGGACAATCTGGAGAAGGTTCTGTGTGACGACTGCGGGGAGATTCGCTTTTCAACCACCCTCCCATCATTTTATGGCAGAAAGCGCAAATGCAGTAATTATGCGCCTTTAGGTAGTAACACCCATTCTTAGCTAGGGTTGTAGGGATTATCCAGCTTAGACTCCAGTTGGAAAAATGTTCAACCTTGCTCGTTCACAGCGAACACGGTCCAAACTGCGGAACGTCTTTCTACGGTACAGTTCCATACTGAGCTTACTCTCAAAACTGTGACCTGAAGAACCCTAAGAGGATATTTATCCTCGAGAGAAAAAAATCGAGGATTTACATTACGCTTTATATTTCATTGTAATTCCTCTGTACGTGCTTAAGGTAAGATCCCACTATCCCATGTGCTCGCCAACCCTCCTCAGTCTCGGCTTATATCTTCGTGTGGCAACACGTCTATGCACACCTCTCCGCTTTCAAGTAAGTCTACCTTCTTTTTACTGCTAAATGTTTCTCATCATTTTTGCTACCTCTTTCTTCTTTACTTCTGTTAACTTTACCCGACTCCTGCTGCTTCTGTATGTTTTGATACTACTACTTATTCTTTCTTAACTTCTGCTGCTGCTGCTGCTTCTTGTATGTTTTTGCCACACTCTCACTCTCTCTCTCTCTCTCTCTCTCTCTCTCTCTCTCTCTCTCTCTCTCTCTCTCTCTCTCTCTCTCATTATAGCTACTACTACTTTACTTTCTTCTGTTAACTGTACCCTGCAACTCTTTAAAGCTCCCATTCCTTTATTCTATATCTTTCTTAATTGTAACCTTAAGTTTTGCTTTCTCTATTCTTCTAAAACATCTTCTGTTAAATCTTTCTGCTTTAACTTCTCCAAATCATCCTTTACATATATCTTCTCCTCACTCTCCTAAAACACATCTACTCCCCAAAAATACTTCCCTCTCTCTCTGACAAAAAGGCAGGGGGAGGAGCTTACAAACTTTTTCACCCTTTCACCCATACACCAAGAACTTCGTACTCTTCCCACTTCTCCATCTACCAATTTCACCCTCTCCTTTCAACAGAAAATGTATCATGCCCCAAAAAGTTTAACAGAAAACGTAACATGTCCCCAAAAAAACACTCACTACGTTCTCACAACTTTCACACAACCATACACACCTCACTCGAACACTACTTCTCCCATATTTATCATACATCTGGCAATACGCCCCCTCCGCCACCCTATATTGCCCCAAACGTTCCTACAACATTATTACATCTTTCGACGATGCCGAAAACTACTCTATCTTAAAATGGAGGGGAAGGTCTGTCGTAAATCTCCCTACTCGTAACCGGGTTCCTTACCGGTTTACCGTAACCGTTATACTCTAGGATTCTACTCAAGTTCAGAGGATCCTAACCTTTGTGGAAATATAGTTTACTGTTTAAGGTAAATAAATAAAATAGCACTTAAAATAAACCATTATTACTGCCCTTCACTATTAATATTTACAAGTGTATGTGAGGTCATCCAGAGCGGCGTCACTAGCGGCGTCACTAGCCCTCACACTAGATAGCTTCACAGATGACGGGCACTATATTCCTCTGATGAGGTCTTCAACGAACCACTAGCCCTTACGCTAGCAGCAGTTATGGAGAAGCCTTCAAGAGCTCCCCCTCCATAGCCCACTCGCTGGTACGCTCAATCAGCAAAGTCAGCACCGCGCAACTAGCCTCACTGGTTAGTACCTTCCAGGAATGAAATCTACAGCGTTCCACCACAGCGTTCACCTAGCCCCACTGGCTACTACATTCCAGGAGTGAAGTTCACAGCGCTCACCTAGCCCAACTGGCTAGTATCTTCAAGCCAACCCAAGTACTCTTCCACTGTCTCGACTTCACTGACTACCATCGCCTGTCCCTGGTTACTCGTCACCTTCCAGCACAGCAGACTAGAAGACGGGAAACTACGATTAATGGAAGGGTCAACTGCTATTGTTTGGCACCTGGAACGTAGATGGCGCCGAGACCCTGAACTCAGTATGCTCAGGAATCTTTATATCAGTTGATTGACAGTTGAGAGGCGAGGCCAAAGAGCCAGAGCTCAACCCCCGCAAGCACAACTAGGTGAGTACACACACAAACACACACACACACACACACACACACACACACACACACACACACACACACACACACAGGGCTGTGTGTGTGTATGAGTAGGAAAACACAAACACAGTGTTTCCACAGGACTACTATGTAGTGAGGAAAGAGAGAGAGAAGGGAGAGGAGGAGGTGGTGTAGCTTAGCTGATAAGAAAAGGCTGGAGTTTTGAAGAGATGGTAAAACAGAACTGTGAAGGTTTCAGTGACTACATATCAGGCACCATAGCAACTGGAGGAAAGAAAATTATAGTAGTAGTCATATATAAGTTCCCCCACCGAAGACAGAAGACCCAGGCAGGAATATGATAGAAACAACATGGCCACCATCAATATAATAGAGAGAGAGCAGTTTCTGTGCCTAGCAGGAACGGATCCAGACTACTAATCATGGGATTTCAACCAAGGGAAGATAGATTGGGGGAACAGAGACTCACATGGTGGACCTGACACATGGAGAGCTAAGCTGCTGGACGTGGCAACAAGAAACTTTCTAAGTCAACACGTCAGGGGACCGACAAGAATGAGAGGAGAGGACGAACTAGCTTTGCTTGATCTGATATTTACCCTAAATGAGTCGGATATAAAGGAAGTTAAGTTGGAAGCCCCTTTGGAAATGAGTGATCATAGTGTATTGAGCTTTGAGTACCTTGTTGAGCTAGGAATTATTTCCCAAAAAAAGAACTGGGAAACAAAGGGCTGGTGTACCGAAAGGGAAACTATGAGGAGATGAACAAATTCCTAAGGAATATACAATGGGACACAGAACTCAGAACCAAGTCCGTACAAGACATGATGGACTATGTCACCCAAAAGTGTCAGGAGGCTGTAAGCAGGTTTGTCCCAGCCCGACAGGAAAAAACAGAGAAGCAAAAGAAGAATCCATGGTTTAATGGGGAATGTATGAAAGCAAAGGGGCTGAACAAAAGGGCATGGAGGAACTTCCATAATACAGAACACCTGAGAGTAGAGATATCAGAGAACCAGGAACGAGTATGTTAGTGTGAGAAGAGCAGCTGAGAATATGTATGAAAATGATATAGCTAACAAAGCCAAGACCGAATCAAAACAACTACACAGTCACATCAGGAGGAAGACAATAGTGAAGAAATATGTGATGAAACATAGGATGGATGGGGACAGGTACACAGAGAATGACAAAAGAGGTGTGTGAGGAACTCAACAAAAGGTTCCAGGAGGTCTTTACAATAGAACAAGAAGAAGTCACGGCACTAGGAGAGGTGGCAGCAAACCAGGCGACCTTGGAAAGGTTCGAAATTACAAGAGATGAAGTCAAGTAGCAGCTATTGGAGCTGGACGTGAGAAAAGCTGTTGGACCGGACGGAATCTCACCATGGGCATTGAAAGAGTGTGGAGGAGCACTTTGTCACTCTCCACAGTGTATAGTAGGTCACTGGAAACAGGAGACCTACCAGAAATATGGAAGACGGCTAATGTAGTCCAAATATACAAAAAGGGTGACAGCCAAGAGGCACTGAACTACAGGCCAGTGTCCTTAACTTGTATACCAAGCAAGGTGATGGAGAAGATTGTGAGGAAAAACCACATATGGAGAGACGAGACTTGGGTTCAGCAGCAACATGGGTTCAGGGAGGGTAAATCTTGCCTACTGGCTTAATAGAATTGTACGACCAGGTGACAAAGATTAAGCAAGAAAGAGATGGCTGGGCAGACTGCATTTTCTTGGATTGTCGGAAAGTTTTTGACACAGTACCCCATAAGAGGCTGGTATATAAGCTAGAGTGACAGGCAGGAGTAACTGGTAAGGTGCTCCAGTGGATAAGGGAGAATAGAAAGCAATAGCTTTCAATAGAATACCTAAGCAATAGAAAGCAAATAGTTACAGTGATGTGTGAGACCTCAGATTGGCGTGAATTCACAAGTGGAGTCCCACAGGGCTCTCTACTCGGTCTTATCTTGTTTCTGATATACGTAAATGATCTAGAGGAGGGTTTAGACTCATTTCTCTCAATGTTTGCTGACGATGCCAAAATTATGAGAAGGATTAAGACAGAGGAGGACTACTTGTGTCTTCAAGAAGACTTAGACAAACTGAAGGAATGGTCGAACAAATGGTTGTTAGACTTTAACCCAAGCAAATGTAATGTAATGAAGGTAGGTGTAGGGAGCAGGAGGCCAGATACAAGGTATCATTTGGGTGATGAAATTCTTGAGGAGTCACAGAGAGAAAAAAAACTTGGTGGTTGAAATCACGGCAGATCTGTCCAGTTATGCCCATATCAAGAGGATAACATCAGGGGAATATGCCAGACTGACCAACATATGAACGGTATTCAGAAACTTGTTTAAGGAAAAATTTAGAACTTTTTATACCACATATGTCAGACCAATCCTGAAATATGCAGCCCCAGCATGAAGTCCATATCTAGTCAAGCATAAGACTTAACTGGAAAAGGTTCAAAGGTTTGCAACCAGACTAGAACCCGAGCTGAGAGGTATGAACTACGAGGAGAGACTACGGGAATTAAACCTCACATCGCTGGAAGACAGAAGAGTTAGGGGGGACACGATCACCACACACAAGATTCTCAAATGATTTGATAGGGAAGATAGAGACAGGGTATTTAGCACAAGGGGCAGACGCACTAGGGGTCACAGGTGTAAATTGAGTGCCCAAATGAGCCATTGAGACGTTAGAAGGAATTTTCCAGTGTCAGAGTAGTAGACAAAAGGATGCACTAGAAAGTGATGTGGCTGACTCCATACACAGCTTAAAGTGTAGATATGATAGAGTCCAGTAGGCTTAGGAACCTGTACATTATTTGACTGACAGTGATGGCTTCTACGTACTACGTCAGTGATGGGACGTAGAATCACTGTTTACCAACGTACCTGTGGATGAAACAATCGGGATGATAGCCGACAGAGTGTATCGTGATCCGGCCTGTACTTCTCTTGACATACCAGAAAACATTCTAAGGAAACTACTCCAAGCTTGTACTAAAGAGGCACCCTTCTTGAGCCCGGATGGACACATGAAATAAGCAAGTAGATGGGGTCGCCATGGGTTCTCCCCTAGGTGTCCTGTTTGCAAACTTCTACATGGGTACCATCGAGCAAAAAGTCTTAGTCGACATGAACTTGAAACCGGCCATATACTGCAGGTATGTTGACAACATTTTTACACAGGTACCTGATGTCAGACATCTGCAGGAGCTGAAGGAGGCATTTGAGCAGAATTCTGTGTTGCGTTTCACTTACGAGATGGAGAAGGATGGGAAGCTGCCCTTTCTAGATGTAACAGTCATGGAAAGGAGCGGAGGTTTCCACACTGCAGTCTACACTAAGGAAACAAACATAGGAATGTGCCTAAATGCCAACAGTAACTGCCCAGACAGGTACAAGAGGAGTGTTGTTAACGCTTATGTCGACCGTGCTCTCAGCCACTGCTCAGGATGGAAGCAAGTCGATGAAGAACTCTGTAGGGTAAGGCAGGTCCTAGTCAACAACGGCTTCTCTAATGGTTTCGTTGAAGACATCATAAGAAGGAAGGTGAAACGCCATGCGATCTCTGAGGAGACAATTACAACTAACACAACACCTATTCCCCCTATTAGACTATTTTACAGGAACTTCTTTTCCACAGCTCATAAAACGGAGGAAAGGGTCCTGAAAGATATTGTAATAGAAACGTTATCCCTACAGACAAAAATCAGAAGAGACAACTGACGATTTACTATAAAACCAAAAAACGGCCAGCCTACTCATGAGAAACTTTCCAGACACAAAGCAGAACGCTTTAAAAGAGACCAACGTCGTCTATGCCTTCAAATGCTCACTTGGAGACTGTAAGCCTCAAAAAACCCAGTATATAGGCAAGACAACAACATCTCTTTCCAGGCGATTAACGATGGATAAGCAACAGGGCTCCATTAAGGAACATATAATCTCTTCCCACAACCAGACCATCACCAGAGAAATCTTAGCAAACAACACAGAAATCATCGATAGATACAGCGATAGCAGGCGGCTTGACATCTGCGAGGCACTACACATCAAGAAGTCAACACCAGCAATCAACAGCCAATTAATGCACAACTATATTCTACCCACTTCAAGACTCCGCTCCAATATAGAAGCATCAAGAAATATGGGCCAATAGGCCCTCTGCAGTTACTTCCATTCTTACCTTCAATACCCATTGTTTCATGTTCCATCCTGTGTTCAAAGTTTTGTTCACCTCATCTATAACTGTTGTAACATATCACCTCACCCAAAATGCGGGTATAAAATGAAAAATGAAAGCTGTTTAAATCATTGCATAGTAAGAACTCTGTTTAGTGTGTGCAGGTTATAGTTGTGTGTGTGTAAACTAAAAGTGTTTTAAAATGTAATAAGTTATTACGAAACACGTTCAAGTGTCGCGTCAGACAAGAAATAAAAATGAATTTGGAGAATTGATTTTTCAATTACCATCAACAGTGAAACGAAACATAAGAATTATCGAGAAAATTCGTGTTAGAATTATTAATCTTACTTTTTCGGTCATATTTAATATATATATATATATATATATATATTATATATATATATATATATATATATATATATATATATATATATATATATATATATATATATATATATATATATATATATATATATATATATATATATATATATATATATATATATATATATATATATATATATACATATATATACATATATATATATATATATATATATATATATATATATATATATATATATATATATATATATATATATAATGTCGTACCTAGTAGCCAGAACTCACTTCTCAGCCTACTATGCAAGGCCCGATTTGCCTAATAAGCCAAGTTTTCATGAATTAATGTTTTTTTGTCTACCTAACCTACCTAACCTAACCTAACCTAGCTTTTTTTGGCTACCTAACCTAACCTTACCTATATATAGGTTAGGTTAGGTTAGGTAGGGTTGGTTAGGTTCGGTCATATATCTACGTTAATTTTAACTCCAATAAAAAAAATTGACCTCATACATAGTGAAAAGGGTAGCTTTATCATTTCATAAGAAAAAAATTATAGTAAATATATTAATTCAGGAAAACTTGGCTTATTAGGCAAATCGGGCCTTGAATAGTAGGCTGAGAAGTGAGTTCTGGCTACTAGGTACGACATATATATATATATATATATATATATATATATATATATATATATACTGACTAGAGAAAGAGAGAGAGGATACAGGCCAGCACCTGGAACCTGACCAACCCATCTCTAGGGAAAGGATTACCAGAAACAGGAATGGTCAAAGAGGATTAAGCGGTCAGAGAATAAGGATGAAAGATTAAAGAAAAGCCTCATGAACACATAATAAATGAACATAAAATTGTAATGAGACATTGTAAGCCTCCCTTTCAGAGTTTTTTCTTAAACTGTTGTGTAATGTTGTAACTTAAAACAGGGTCAAGTTTGTACATACCAGTACTAACATTGAGAAGATTTGGACAATGACTAATTAGGGCAGACTCAATTAAATTCCGCTCCACAAAGCCACAGCAATTGGCAATGCTTTTCGCCCCATCCCAATTACTAGTGTGATCACACAAACTTGTATGTAAATACAAAGCATTGCACGTTTGGGCAGTTCTTATACTATAAGCATGTTGGGACATACGTAATTGTAAGGATTTTCCTGTTTGTCCAAGGTACACAGACTCACAATCATTGCAGGGATTCGAATACACACAATCGCTGTACCAGGGGAGTTTTTATTAAATTAGACTTGATCGTATTACTAGTGAACACTAAATTGATACTAAGGTTCGTAAAAACTGGGGAAAGTTTCTCAAAATCCCATCGCATAAGGTACCACCAATGAGTTTCTATTTTCTGGTTTCGCTTTGGAGACATTATTATAAAACGTACGTTTAGCTTTCCCAAATGAACAATCCAAAAACATCTTAGGGTACTGTAAACGCTTCCCAATTTCATATATTTTAGCTATCTCTTCATCAAAAAACTCAGGGCTGCATACCCTCAAAGCTCGAAGAAACATTCCTGTAAATACTGCCTGTTTAACTTTACTATGATGATTCGAATAATAATGAACAAACGACCCCACGTTGGTAGGTTTTCTATACACATTAAATTTGAACCTTCTTTTGACTCCATGAATCATAATGTCCAAAAACGGAAGAGTACCATTCTCCTCATTTTAACATATGAATTTTATTGAAGGTACCAAAGAATTAAGTTCATTAAGAAAAACAATTTGGTCGTGGTCATTCGGCCATAAGCACAAAACATCGTCGACATACCTAAACCAGACTACATTAGAGGGAATAATCCTGGATAAGATTTTTGTTTCGAAGAACTCCATATACAAATTGTTCAAAACTGGGGAAAGGGGATTGCCCATTGCCATTCCAAATGTTTGTTTGAAAAATTTTCCATTGAAACTGAAATAATTGTCTTTTATACATAATTTGATAAGTTCCAACACATTATTGGTCTGCAAGCCCAAATTATATTTAGGCAGTTCCTCACGCAGGTATTCCAACAAATCCTCAACAGGTACTTTAGTGAATAAAGCAGTCACATCAAAACTTACAAGTTTAAAATCAAAATTCAAATTTAGTGTGGATAGCTTATTAATTAAGTCTACATTGTTAGTTAAGTGCGAGTTAGAAATAGTACCAACGATAGGGGACAAAACTTTAACCAACCACTTAGAAAGTTTGTAAGCCGCTGAACCAACTGAACTAATAATCGGTCTAACTGGATTATGAGGTTTATGGGTTTTTATAAGACCATACATATAAGGTAGAGAGGGAGATCGACTTGTTAGCCTAGAAATCAACTCTTTATCGCCTTTGCACAAAGTTTTGAGAGTTTTGTTAAAATGTGCGATCACTTTTTCAGTAGGATCTCTGTTAACCAATAGGTAAGTATCCCTGTCTTCCAAAAGTAACTCCATTTTGGAAGATAGGGATACTCAATTGTCATGTGCCTGACACTCTCAATTGTGTATAACAAATTACTGGTAAAATTTAAATTGCCAAAAATTTGGAAGATGGATTATGTAATTCCCAACAACCAAGAAGGCAGACAGACAGGAGGCACTGAACAAAAAGCCAGTTTGCCGAACTTGCATACCATCCAAGGTGATGGAGAAGAGTGTGTGAAAAAAACTAGTAGCACATCTGGAGCGAAAGAGCTTTGTAACTCATCATCAGCATGGGTTCAGGGATGCCAAGTCTTCCCTTCCCTCAATTCTATTATCAGGCAAGAATGAGACGGGTGGGCAGACTCCATATTTTTGGATTGTCAGAAAGCCCTTGACACAGTACCCCATAGGAGATTACTGTACAAGATGTAGATGCAATTAGGAGTAAAAGAGAAGGTACTTTTCTTTTACCTAAGCAACAGACGACAGCGAGTCTCTGTGAATGGTGAGGTCTCAGAGAGGCGAGGTGTCACCAGTGAAGTCTCGCAGGGTTCAGTCTTTGGACCTATCCTGTTTCTGATTGTTACGAACCCAAGTGAATCGTCAGAGCGACGTCAACGCCATCTGTGAGTCAGCTCCCGAAACTCCCACAACATGGACAACGCCATCTTGTGATGACAGGAATATACCGGCGAGAGGCGCTAGATTTCTGTCCTAGTCGGCTCGTGAGGTAGCTGGTGACTTCTAGTGAGGTGGTGTTTAGAAAAGCAGCGCCATCTGTCATAAGCGGAGTTGGATGTATGTGTCTAAGCTAGTAAGTGATGTTTCCTAGTGGTCCCATGTAGTGTCCCAGTTAACTGATGACGTGTCTGTATTCACAGAGTCAACGTAGGGCTGCTGTGATACAAGGAGAGGCAGTCTACCCAGGGCAGCCAAGGTCTCTACACCAGTCTGCTTTAAGGAAGCAGTGAGTCACCGCCGGAAGAGAACTGTAAAGTGTTCCACTGTCTGCCTGTGGAGTGGCAGTGACGGGATTTGCCGTACCCGGGGCTGGCTACTAGAAGAGACAACTGACTGAGGTGCCGAAGAGGAGAATAACCAGCGAGTTGTACGAATCTCCTGCCTAGTATCTGCAAGTGAAGTGGCCCAGCAGCGCGAGGCTGATTGGTACCTGCCAGCAACAGGCTGGACTGTGGTTGTGGGCCTTCACGAAGAGGCACTTAGTGCCTCCCTAGTAACTTAGGAAGCCGGTCGGCTAAGCAGACAGCACGCTGGACTGTGATCCTGTGGTCCCGGGTTCGATCCCGGGCGCCGGCGAGAAACAGTAGGCAGAGTTTATTTCACCCTATGCCCCTGTTACCTAGCAGTAAATAGGTACCTGGGTGTTAGTCAGCTGTCATGGGCTGCTTCCTGGGGGTGAAGGCCTGGTCAAAGACCGGGCCGCGGGGGCACTAAAGCCCCGAAATCATCTCAAGAAAACCTCAAGAAGTGGAATTGTG